>NW_007245662.1:33452-81030 GCF_000164805.1 Carlito syrichta | reverse complement strand
TGCTAGGGGAGGGAGGGGCATACCTCATCAACAAGGGAACCTGCATGATCAATGTTTATAGACCTAACCCTGAATTGTACCCCACATCTTTATAATAAATAATAATAATTTTTTAAAAAGAAAAATAAACGGGTTTCATAAACCTCTCCTGAGGGCTTTCTGTCTGTCCATTAGCCTTGTCAGATGAAGATGAAATGGGTTTTGTCCCTAAATTTGTTTAAGGACAATGACTTTGAATCTTACTTGTGTGACTGGAGAGTGATTTAAACAGGACTGCCCCACATTTGCGGATGGCTCCTAAGCCCTCCTACTGCATGGCTTCCGCATCAGTCGTGAAGCAGCAGGACCAGCACCTGGACTGACAGTCCATGCCTTCAGTCACGCACTAAAGAAGCCTGCCTAAGTATTCATGCCACGTGCAAAAGGTGGTAGAATGCCAGAAGACCCACCTTTTTACTGTTATCTTTCTGCAGAACACTCACACTAGAATTCGTGACAACTTGCTGTTTCCTGGATGTTTCCATTAATGAACTTTTAGAACATTGTCTGTGCCTGCATTTGTGGTTGAAGACTTCTCTGTGCAGCTGGCCCAGCCTACCTTGGCATGGAGGCACTGGGAGCATCCAGGTGTCCTGAGAGAGTGTTTTGCACACTCCAGGAAGAAGGTGAGGTTACCCACCCCATCCTGCTGCCTGTGGGCATAGCTCAGGGCTGACTGTTGACCCAGGCAAGGAACAAGGTCATGTCATCCATCTGGCTGGGCTCAGCTGGGCTGACAGGCAAGGTCCAGCACCACCAACACATATGACACCCTCCTGCCCAAGGGCAAGCCCCAGACTCTCAGAGACCATGCACTACATGCCGCTATGCCCCTTGCTCAGAGAGCCACTGCCTTGTTCTCCTGATATGGTAGCACTAGAGTTTGTTTGTGATTGGGACAGTCTGCTCCTTCTAGAACCTGGCACAGATGCTGTCTGGTTCCATCAGGCACATGAGTGTTTTTCACACTTCTTCCTGCTCACGTGCATGTGAGTTGCATGATGCTAGTGCCTTTAGGGACGTGGGTGATGCCACCAAAAAAGCCGCCAGATCCACAGTTTCTCCCTGAGGAAGGTGAGCTGGGAAGAGGGCTCTTCTGCCTTACTTTCCTGTGATCTCTGTGTGGTCTACACTCGGGGCGACCTGGCCAGAAGCAGCAATGGCACAGATGGATGAAGTACATGTGCTGGGCACTGGCCAGTACACCCTCAAAAGGGGGGAAGGCAGCGTGTCTGCAGGTGCTAGACACCCACCCATAAATGCTGAGACCTGGTGGCACTCCCTGGAACTCCTGAAACACAGCAGAGTCCTCACTTTCCCAGTCCACAAGTCATGGACAAGATTCTTCCCACACAAGACTCTGTTTCTCTGAAGCTTCTGCTTCAGATTATACTCATAGGACAGGGATATTTCTTTCTTAGTGATTTGTACAAATGCAAACAAATGGAAATCTATGTGTTGCCTTTGAAAATTATTTTTACCTCTGTTGTTTTTTCTCCCCCTTATCATCTTCAGAGTTAACACACAGGTCTGTAGACAGCCATCTGATACCATGAAATATCTAAACCTTTCCTTTCAGTCATAGTTGTTTTGGGTAAATGGTGTTAATGAACCATACTGTGTGGCTTGATACAGTCTTGACTCATTGCATAGTTTAAATAGAGCCAGAAATCCACACACACACAAAATGGCAAGCTTATTACCCATGTGAGGCCTTGTATAATGACTGAGCCATGGGCTAGAAGGCTGCACATGAACTGGCAGCCCAGCTTGTACAGAAAACCTGGTGCAAGACTGGATATTCTCCCAGAATTTCCTCTTTAAGTAGAATTCTGCAGTGGAAGTATGTGCACTGTTTCCGGAGCTGTTTCTGTCTTAGACACAGCTCCTGGCACAAGCACCTGTTATTTTTTGTCTTCCAAGGTTTTTCACCCTTGTCCACCTGACACACCCTTCCCTTCTCCATCATCTTAGGTCTATGGGGAGGGGCCTATGGGAGAGAACAATAGTACATCCACTGCTCCAGTGGACAAGTGTCCCAGGGCAGGAGTTTGGGAGGATGAAGGAGAAATTGTGGTGAATGGTGCAGCTGGAATCTGGGCAGTTAAACCTCACCTTCAACCAAACTGCACATGTTGACTGTTCTAAGGAACCTGAGTGCAGATGGCGAAAGGTACAGCTGACACCTCGGCAGTTAAAGCATCACCTTCAACCAAACCATGCATGTTAACTGTTCTAAAGAACCTGAGTGTGGGTAGAAACCTGCAGGGAGCCCTTCATGTCTGTCTCCTCAGCATGGGCTCTACTTGGTCCGGGCTGGATAAAAGGGGCCAAGGGGCCGGGTCCCTTGTCTTCAGGACGTGTCCTGGGTCTGGGTACAGGCCCTGCCACCTACAGCACGTGATATCAGGCAGGTCACGTCACTTCTGCCAGCTCCCCCATGCCTCCACCACAGATGAGAGTGTCCTGTCCCAGTGTCCCAGCAAGGGTACCATCAGGAGTGAGGCTGGGCAGTATCTGTGCATCACTGCTGGTCAGAACTCAGTGGGTTCCCCCATTTCCTGGATGGTTCCCTCCAGCTGTGGCATCCACACTGGGGCTGGCCTATCCAGACCTCTCATGCTATTTCCATAGGAAGCTCTGCCATAGAGGGGGTATCCCTGCCTAGATGCACCAGCCATTAGCTCCTCTGAAAATGTCACACAGTGGCCATGCTGGACACCTGAACAGCTCAAATCCATTTCCACCAATTTATTTCTTACTTCAGAGAGCTAAAACCTTCGTTTGGAGCAGCAGCATCCATTTCTTTTATAATACACATGGAGGTTGAGAAGCGTGGCCTTGTGGACTGAACCCAGTTAATGTCCTGTGACGTTCCAAAGCACAGCCAGTTTCTCTTGCTTTTCCCCTTTTCTTCTCGTCTTCCAAGGCTTTCTTTCTTTGTCAAACTTTCCCATTCAGAGTGGCAGCCCCAGGGAGCCACAGGAGCAGCAAGGCTGCGGACACTGGCAAGGAAACCGTGACTTGGACCCACCAATGGGACCCATAGTGACATGGGCCCTGTGCCACCACATCCTCTGTGCTCTGAAAAGAAGCCAGAAATCTGGTTTCTGTCTGAAACCTTCTCATTTTTAGATGTTGGCAAGTAATTAATAAAAGAAAAATACTCTGTGGGCCAAACGAAGCCTATCTGCAGGTAGACCTGGCCGCTGGCCCATGAGTCTTCCATTCTTCTTGGTAGGAAAGAAAACGAAACTCAGACGACATTGCAGGCAGACACCGAAAACATCTAAAAAGTCTATCACCCCACCGAATGCCTCTCTCTGAGCTCCCTGGCAGTTGCCTTTCCTGAACCCTTATTGCAGGCTGGGATGGCATAGGATGAGGGGACATCCACCCAGACACTCTTCCCTCTGCCCTCAGCAATGCCTCTCTCCCCTGGAAGCCATTGTGTCAGGCGCTCCCCCAAGTATCCTTCAGGGATTGTGGGATCCATGATGTTTCCTGACAACTTCTCACACCTGTCAGCAGATGCTCCATAGAACGCAGACACAGGCGTAGGGTCATGGCCATGGCACCCACTGCCCCTCATTCCTTGGGCCCTGGAATCTGGAGTCTGCAAGTCCTCTCTGACTTCTGCCTTTGTGTCTCTCCTGCCTGGGTAGGGACTGTCAGCAACAGACAGGGAGACATTGGGAAGGAAGAAAAGCCACCAACACCTGCTGCTCCCTCTGCTGGCTGCTGGCTTCAGCGGCTGTGGTCCTTGTCCTGCCTTGTCTCAGGGATGCCCTTCATGCCCCTTCACATGGGCCCCTCCTGACTGTGAACCGGTAAGGTTGTGCTGGCCAGGGAGGTCCCTCCCTGACAGAGTTCACCCCACTGGGTCCTGGCTATGGGCTGCTCATATTTCCTACCCCCTCGTCAAACACACCCAGGCAGCACCCCTCACCAGATCCTCACAGAATCCTGTGGGGTCTTCCTTCCCCATCTCCTTCAGGCTCAGACTCTCATCTCTGGGGCCAGGCTGGAGGAGGGTGTGGAGGGGATAACAGCCCCAGCCCAGCTGCCTCCTCTTGGCCAATATATCGCTCCCATAATGCATTTCATCATGAGGCCTATCCTGAGTGTAGAGATGTCTGCAACTTGATCCTAACCGTGACTTTAGCTTCAGTTGACCTGGAGGCCAGCTGCCCTTGGAGAAGTTTGTCCTGTAATGCAAGTGGGAACAAACTGAGGTGAGAGAACCCAGACACAGAATGGAATTGTGTCTTGTGAAATCTCAGAAAACTGCCTGTTGTATGGGATGAGGGGCATCTCTATCTTGTAAGCTGCAGCAGGTCCCCTCAAAGCCTGGGGCCTCCTCCACATGACCTTCAGAAACCCCTGATCAATGAGACATTGCACAAGGGCACCTGTGAGAAGGGCTGGGGACGCCGGTCACAGTAAGTACACAGTTGGATCAGAGGCGTCCCCGGAGAACCTGGCTTGTCTTCAGGCTTGTCTTCAGGCTTGTCTAACTGAACTCCCTCATGTTTCACATGGCCACCAGGCAGCTGCTCAGAGCTGTCCCATCGCAGAGGCAACATGTCAAAGTGAACATGGCTCTTGGCAGAGCGATACAGGTCAGAAGGACTCCATTCAGGACGCTGGCAGTAGGGGAGAAATCAGAACCAGTGTGGGCTCAGGAAGGAAGGGTGGGTGAGCATCTAAGAGCCAGAGGCACCCGTGGGGTATTATTCTTGCTGATTGACCTTCCTCAAAGAAACAGCCAACTTTCTCTCATCTTCGTGACAGAAGGCAATTCTGCAACTTAGAGCAGGAGCTGGACTCCTACCCTAGATATGTGGCATGGGTCCTGTCTCCTTCCTTGTTTGCATCTCAAGGGGTGGTATCTGGCCTCAGAGAAAATGGACTGTGATAGCCAGAGCTGGGAGAGGATCGACACCTGACACCCAAAAGGACCAGAGAATAGATGTACGATATGACAGGTTGTTCTAAAGTAAATGCTCTCCAAAAAGGGAGGAGGACCTACAGTTTGGACAGAACCAGCTGCAGTTCAGGGAGGCACTTGAGACCTGCATGGTCACTTCTGTCTGCTCCATACTTTCAGTCTAGGATGCATGCCTGACATAGAACACTGGTTTCAAGGACATGAAGACAGGAAGCTGGCCCAGAAGGGTTGCATGGTACCCAGGGCCCAGATATTAGGAAACGCACCACGCTCTATACAAGCACCTCGATTTTCGCAACTCCTGAGGGCTTCTCGCGTCCCACTGAGGAGCACGCTGGAATCTAGATGGCTCTGTCTTTGTAGACAACAAGGCATTTATTATTAACTGGGAGTTATCAGAGAGCAGGTTCTTCAAATGTGAGGATGACTCTGGGAAGTTGGCTCACCTTGATAAAGTAATTCTTGCTCAACTAAAAGCTACCTGAATGTCCTCTAGTTATCAAGAACATTGACTTGTCTTCAAATCCAAGTATCCAAGCAAGCCGAGCTAAGCAAAATCAGTCACAATCCCAAAAGACAGAGCCACCATGGCCAGTGCTGTTAAATCTTCCCCAAGCTCTGTGGCACAGGAGGGAGGAGGGGCCGTGGAAAGATGCATGGGACCAAGAGCACGTTCCACATCAGTGTGCCGGGAGCTGTGAGGGGACACCAGAAGAGGAGAGAAACACAAAGTGGCACTTTTCTCTCAGTGCCCAGAATAAATGCTTCCCAGGAGGAGAAATAGGTTGAGGCAGGAGCCCACACCTGCCTAGAGGAAGTGCCCAGCCATCAGTTGTCCTTATGAAACTGTACCCTAGGCTATGGAGCCTGGTGCCACCACAGAAGTACCAGGTGACAGATGAAGCCTGCTCGGGGATGGTCTGATTTACATAGCAGTGTGCCCGGACAGGCGGACGCAGCCCACAGGTTCATGCAGTTTTCCCTAGCTCCAAAAGTTTTCTATTTTCTTTCTCTCCATTTTTCCCTCTTAAAAATGAATTCGTATGTGCTGTTTCTTAACTGTCAATATCTGTGCATTTGTTTACTCCTTCTCGAAAGAAACATTGCTCACCTACTTGCTCTAGATCCAGTGTCAAGAGCTGGGAACAGAGATTGAGACCCGCTTCCTACTCGTAAGGAATTCCCAGGCTAACGGGGGCTACACACCCAGCGATGGGGAATTATAATTCTGCTAGGGTGTGTCATGATAGAACCACGCCCATGGCTTTCTGGAGGTAGTCAGAACAGACTTCGGACCCATCTGGAGAATGAGCTACCAGGGAGGCCTTCCTGGAGTAGGTAGTCCTGAGCTGAAGCTTCAGGGGTGAATGGAGGCTTGTCAGGAACAAGGACAAAGATGAGAGTGTGGAACAGAAAAGGCCCAAGTCAAGGGGAGTGCATGGGGCTCAGAAACAGAGCTGGAAGTGGATCACTCAAATCCTGGGGCCTCCTCCACTTGACCTTCAGAAAGCTCTGTGGGAGGTGAGGGGAATAGAATCTGCTAGATGCAGCTAGAGCACACTAGAGGAGATGGTAATGACTGCCAGGGAAAGTGGCAGGGGGCACCCAAACTCCAAAGAAGCGAAACACAGACAAGCATCCTGGAGGTTTGCATTTCCTAGTGTTCCCACAGTACATTGGCTCAAAGAGAATGCCATGATCAGGGGTCTGTGGTTAAGTGAGAGGTGTGAGAAATTCTGCCGTAACTGCTGATGCTGACATTTACATAGTTCAGCACCCCACCCCACCCCGCACCACACACACACTTGACTACAAACCCCAACTAGCTAGGGATTTATGAAGTGAAGTCTCCTTTTGAGAAACAGTTTCTCTGAGGGATGAGGGGTGACTACTGAGTCACAGTGTGAGGACAGTGACCCCCACCTGTCTCCTAGGCAGGAGACTCTGTAGATGACTTAATGCAGATAAGTAAACTTGAGCACTTCCCTCTAGAAACTGACGTCTAAAGACAATTCTTTCAGATTCTCCTTTGTACTCAAACCTCTCTAAGAATCTGGTGGAAATATGTTGCCATCTCTCTGGGGAAATTCACAGTTCAATAAGCACACGACATTAGTGGGTACACTGGGGCCCTATGACTCCTGTGTGACTCCCAAGCCCAGGGTGTGCTTGTAAAGTGGTCAGATCCTGGAAGTCCAGGCGTGCCCTGCTGGGTGCTATGGAGGCACGGGGACACTGTTCTCTCCCCTCCAAAACTATTCTTGCTGTTCTAAAACATCAGTGAGGCATACCTCGCATATTTCTAGAAAAAAGCATTTGGGAAGGTAGTTTTGGTTGCTGTGTTTGGAAACTATGCTCTGTCCTAGTCTTGGAACAAAAACATTTAAAAACTTTTTTTTTAAATGTTTGCTATTGTCTCCGTATACTTTGCTACAGTTCAGTCAATCACTCTGTTGTGTGAGTATTTACAGTATGTTAGATCACATGCCAAGTTTTAATCAGAAATATCAAGGTACATAGCCTATGTCTTGACATAAATAATATATAAGCCAGTAAAAGAGAGGAGAGGGGGCAGAAAGTCAGTGCACAAAGAAGCTAAGTGTGTCCTGATGATCTTTGGTGTCATACTAGAAAACAGGGGAGTTGTGAGCAAACTCAGAACCATGCATCTAAATTCTGTGCTCTCTTCTATGGTGCTGTTCATGAAAAACATAGAAATGGAGACAGATTTATCACGGTAAATATTTACAAACAGTATCACCAGGCCTGGCCCTCCATTTATTAAGCGTGGATCTATTTTTGGAGGATTGATGGTTAAAAATAGATAACCATATCTCTCAAGATGACTAATGTGTTTATGAGTGTTTTCATCTTTCTTGTGCCCATATATGATTTTTTTATTTTTGATGTAAACCACGTGATGTGCTACAAAGTTGTCTTCTTCTCTGGCGATTTCAACAATTTATTATCTGGTGATTCCAGTCCCAGCTTCCTGTGCTGGTCTGTTGACACATCCCTGAAATCTAAACGTCTTTTCAGCATTTGGGTAAATGTTTACTTAGACAGGATTCGTGTCTTCCTTGTGTTTTCCCAGTACGAAGTTCAAGTGGAAGTTCATAACTCCAGGTGACCTCTTGCTTTACCAAGGTGTCCACAGATGTGTTATCCATTCATGTACCATATACTGACCCGCCACACGACCCAGGTGTTGCCCCAAGCTCTAGGCACTTGGTATCTGGCATGGTGCACAGGTATGGAATTAGACCCTGCACACAGAGCCCCCTGCCTGCCTGGAGCATAAGTAAGATACAGCAGAGAATGCAGAAGGTGAACTGGCAACAGTTAAACGGTCATAAAATAACAGGCAGCTTTTGATCAAAGTTTTCAAGGTTGGTGTTAGTTCTGGCTGCCCACAGGCTGGTGCCTTAAACAACAAACATTTATTTTTTTCACAGTCCCAGCGGCTGGAAGTCCAAGATCAAGGTGTGGCAGGGCTGCTTCCTCCTGAGGCCTTCGTCCTGGGCTTGTAGACACCATCTCCTCCCTGTGTCCTCATATGGCTGCTTTTCTGTATGTGCCTGTGTCCTAATTGCCTCTTCTTATAAAGAAATCTTTCATACTGAATTAGGGACCATGCTAGTTACCTCATTTTACCTTAATCACCTCTGTAAATGCACATTCTGAGTTCCTGGGAGTTAGGACTTCAACATAGGGACTTGGGGGACACAGCTCAGCCCATAACAGTTGACTGTGCACCACAAACTCATTCTCCATGTTTTCTTGTTTGTTTCATTTGGCATCAAGTGTAATTTCCGGCAGTGCCTACATTTTACAGAGACATGTCATCCTAGGGCACTCTTCTTAAGTGAGACGCATGAAACACGGTTCTCAAATTTAAAACCTGCCCCTTCCTCAAGTCCCATTCAAATCTCTGTGTGCCTATAAAGCCTTTTCTAACATAACCTGGGCCCTGCTAAGTCCTTCAAATGCTTTTCACACTTCATGTCTGTGCAAAGCACATGGCAGTGACAGAAAGCCCCTTGGATACCGAACGTCAAAGATCCACAGTACACTTGCAGGAGAGTCAGGGCACATTCTTGGCAGGAAGACGTAGTTCCAGGGCATACTGACTCAGCAGGTGCAGGTTTGAGGATATGCCGGTGTGTCATGCCCACGTGACCACATCACTGAATATTACTCGGGCACAACACCAGGCACCCGTAGCTGGGGACTGTGCCCAGAAACGTGGACTCTGATTGCCTGGTGTTGTCTATAAGGAGCCAGTCTATTCTTCCCAAATTGAAGAAACTCAAGAGAAACAGCAAGGTGAAGATGAAACAGTGAAACCAAGCAGCATTATTTACAATAGCAAAAACATGGAACCAACCATGCTGCCCATCGGAAGTGGACTAGATTTTTTTTAATGTGGTACATATACATGATGGAATATTACACAGCCATAAAGAAGGACAAGATTATGACTTCATAGCAACTTGGATGGATTTAGAGTCTATAATACTCAGTGATCTATCACAGAAACAAAGAACCGAGTACCACATGTTCTCACTCATAAGCAGGCCCTGAACAATTATTATAATACTGTAAGGATTGGCAGTAGTGGGAAACTGCTGGGGGAGGGGGGTGTGGAGAGTTGGGGAACACACTTCGGAATGAAGGCAGCCTGAAGCCTTCATCACGTAGCCACCCACTGTTGCCATTTCCAGGCAGCTGACACTGCCCCCGAGGCAGCCCCTTCAATGCACAGCCTAGACACATCCACAGCTAGAAGGCCCTTCCTCAAGCTGAGCCCTGACCTTTCCTGACAGTTTCACCCAGTGTTCCCCATTCTGCCTTCAGAGTGAGGCAACAAGTTCACCCTCTTTCCAAGACAGGAGAGGAGATGCCGAGTCACACCCAGGCTCTAACTTGTTCTCAATAATTCCTTGAAGGTCAACGGCAGTACCTTGGCGGTCAGGACACAGGGTGTCATTCATCCCAGCCAACACTCACTCCCCTTGGAGAGGTGGGTTCTGGGGCCTCCCGTCTCGCCACTATCTGTCCAGCCTCTGGGCCTTGAAGGGTTTCCTCGCTATCTTTCTACACTTTCAGAAATTTGAGATGGAAAATGAAAATAAAATAAGACGAGGATGTCTGCTCTTTCTTGTTCTTCATTTTTTTTTTGAATGGAGTCTCATTCTGTTACCCAAGTTGGAGTGCAGTGGCACACTCACGGCCACCCCAGCACCGACCTGCTGGCCTCCGGCAATCCTTCTGCCTCAGCCTTCCAAGTACCCAGAACTACAGACAGGTGCTACCACACCTGGCTAATTTTTTATTTATTGGAGAGACAAGGTCTTACCAAGTTGCCTGGGCTGGTCTCGAACCCTTGGGCTCAGGCAATCCACTCACCTCGGCCTCCCAAAATGCTGGGAGTACCGACTGAGCCACCGAGCCGGGCTAATCTCCTATTAACTGTCTTTTTTTTTTTTTGAGTTGGTGTCTACCTTTACTTCGGTGATAACTCACATATTTATTCCCAGTTCCTTCCCTTAAAGTAAAATGCTGAAGAATAAACTTATAAAAAGCAAAACTATCTGTTATCCCTCTTCCCCTTTCAGTTGCTACAGGTAGAAGAATGCTGGGCACTGTCAGTCCAAACCAGGAAGAGGAGCCTCGAAAGGACCTCTGGTCCCAGGGTAGGGCCTGCAGGACACCCTCCCCTGCTGATATTTTTTTCTCTCCTTTGCCAGTATAGACATGAGCCAGACTGAAGCATCTGGGCTCTGCCAGTTGCTGCTGCTTGGCCCTGGACCAGTTACTGAAATCCTCTGTTCCTCAATTTCTTCATCTCTAAAATGGGCAGAAGATGAATCACCCATGACAAAGGATGTTTTGAGGATGAAATAAATTAATCTACACAATAACTGTCTTGTATAGTGCTTTACATTGTTGAGAGTGAGCGTCTCGTGTGTTGACTACTTCTGTCTCTATTAGTACCATTGCAGTAGCTGGCTTCAGAATCCAAACTGGTTGATCTACTGACCTGTTTTATTTTCCATAAATTATTCTGTGTGCATTTCTGTTTCCCTAGTACACGTGTCAGCATCTGCTCCTTGAAGGAGAATGAGGCCTGCCTTTCTTTGGCTTCTGTCTTGCAGCTGGAAGCAATGCCAGCGCCTGACGGCCAGCCTTCAGGCAGGCACTGAGTGGAACCAAGATGATATTCTCTTGAGCAGTGGCCTTCTACGTGGTTCTGTCATGGCTGCACACTAGCTTCCTAGTGTGAACCTCACAGCTGGCTGGTCCTGTATCTTGTGGTTGGCTTTTACGCCAGAGTGGAGCTTCGGAGCAGTCATCTGCTTGGCAGAAGTTGGGCGTGTGTACTGGACTCATGGCATGGAAAATGGCAGAAAGGCGGACAAGGTTGGGCTGGTGCTCCACCCAGATGTCCCCTGCATGGTCACCACAGGATTAATATTCAGCAGTGGTCTGCGACTTCTGTAATTGGAAATCTCTTCCTCCGAACTCTATTATTCTCTCACTTCCCGTGACTTGATTGGGAACGAAGGAATTTAAAGATCTTTTGTGTTTTCTTAAATTTGATGGTAATGAAACTGGATGTTGAAATTTGAGATGAATAAATCATTGCTAACAGGATATCTCAGAGTTCAGAGTTAAAAGAATAGAATTATGGTCCAGGCTCTTAACTCGTATGTCATTGCGGTTTAAGAAGGGGAAGTGAATATTTGCACATTGTTCCTGTACTCTTAGGAGTGGCCACTGACCCTAGGAGAGGGGCTTTAGTGTCTCCATTTCCAGATGAGAAACCTGAGCCCCGAGAGTCTAGCATCACACAGATGAGCAGCTGAGAGGAATGCTCTTTCTAATATACCATTTTCTCTGGAGAAGAGAGCAGGGGAAACAGGAAAGACTCTTACAAACGTAGACTTGGCTTTTGAAAGTGACGTGTCAGCTCGGTGGCACAGCCTCTTGCCTTTGCAAGTGGTGACTGAGGCTTCTGTAACCATCATTTCTGCAGTTAGAAAACGTCACAGCAGTCGTCTGATAGGGTTCGTTTTATGTTGATTTCCTAACAACTTCATGTTAGTGGCAATTTATACAATTTTTATTTGAAACATTTCATGAGTCGACATAAACTGCTAAATAAGAAATGCAGTTCAATTAAACTTGACATTTATTAAAATCCTCTTCCCTCTGTCTCTCCTTTCTTCTCTGAGAATGAGACTCATGAACGGCATCATGTCTGTGTGTTATACCTACCTAAGTTTGTGTGGTGTCACTGTCATATATACACCTATGGGTCAGGTCTGTGTGGTGTCTGTGTCATGTATAAACCTATCTCTGTGTCATGTCTATATCAGGTACAAACCTATGTTTGTGTCATGTCTGTGTCATAAACCTATGTCTGTGTCATGTCTGTGTCATGTATATACCTATGTCTGTGTCATATGTAGTGTCTATGTCATGTATAAACCCACATCTGTGTCATGACTATGCATATCCCTATGTCTGTGTGGTAAACTACTTGAGACACACTGTTGGTGAGCATGTGCAGTCTGAGTATACCCCAAGGGAGTGCTGCAGTGGCACAGTGGGAGCCAGACCCGCATGCCCCTTCTGGAGGGTGCTATGCACCTGCTATGTCCATGTCTGCTGGCTGTGTAGGGCACACAGACCATCTGCAGGCTTGTCTCCTGGGCTTTCTGCCTGTTTCAGACGAGCATGGAGGCCAAATCCAGTCTAGGCTTGTGTTTCCTGTGGGCACATCCACTCATAAGGTGATGGTTAGCAATATTCTCTCATCAGTGAGAGGTCACCCTCATTTCTCCACACAGTCCTGGCTTCCTCATGCAGACGGAGCCCTGGCCTCGGTCATTAGGAAAGCCCTTCCAGATCCTGGGGGCATCCACTCACTGGAACGTAGTCAGTACAAGGCTGTGGCCTCTCCAGCTCCCAAAAGCACTGTTCCTGGACCTTCTTCCGCAGGGAAGGTCGGTTTCCACAGGCTGTCTATCGTCCTCCTCCCTGCAAAGTTGTGTGCACAGATATATCCCCAAAGAATGTTTTAAGCAACAGATGAAGCATGAATAAACAGTAAAGAGTGTGTAAAAAGTAAAGGGTTTTCTGTCTGGGAAAAATTACTCTGGCAGAAAGGTGGATGATTTATCTATCTTGTCACCCAATGGGTCACAGAGTGCAGCCTGAGATGAAGGTGGATGTCTGCAGGAGGCCTGTGGGAGGTGACACCTCCCAGCCCAGGGCGTCCTCTGGTTCCCCAGACTCATTCGTCCAGGGGTCTAATAATGCAGACGATGCTGCAGCTTTCTTATTTCAAGCTCCACTTTTCTCCTTGGACCAAAGCCTATTTTTCTCTCTTGGGAAGACAACTGGGCAAAAAGTTAACAAGAGTCATTTTGAACACAGTAGGCCTATTAAATATTCCTATTTGCTCTGATTTACTTACCAAAGGACATTTGGGAAGGAGTTATTCTTGCTGTGCTTCACTGCATCTCAGAAGATTAAACATTCTTTCCACCATGCAGCTGTGCGGGAGGGAGAATATTTGCATTGATATGGGAGATAGAGATTCGAACTCCAAGTTCATCTGTGTGTGTTTATGATTCTGTAATTCTTTGTCCTTTTGAACTTCATTAGCTTTCATTGGTCTTATCAAAACACACAGTATGAAAGTATTGAAGTCCCTGCAGAATACTTAGTGATCTGATTAATAGCTGAGGTCTGAATTGATTTTGAGATGGATACCACTGAGTAAAGCTACAGTTTATGGAATGGCCTGTGTGCCAGATAGCCTGGGTGCTTCATCTCTGAGGACATGTTTATTTTATGAATGATCTCTCAAGCCCCGTATGACCATGAGGGTCACTGTCATTGTCTACAGCAGTGGGTGGTCACATGAAGAATGCAGAGATGCTTTTCATCTCTTGAAAATAATAAATAAGAGTTTTGTTTGTTTGTTTGTGTTATTGTTCTTGTTGTTGTTTTTGAAACAGAGTCTTGCTCTATCTCCTAGGCTGGAATGCAGTGGCAGAGTCATACCTACCTGCAGTCTTGAACGTCTAGACTCAAGTGATCCTCCTTCCTCAGCCTCCCATGTAGCGGGGACTACAGATGTGTGCCTCCACACCTAGCATTTTTTTTTTCTTAAAGAGATGGAGTCTTGTTATATTGCCCAGGCTGGTCTCCAGCTCCGGGACTCAAGTGATCCTCCTGCTTTGCCTCTCAAAGTGCTGGGATTACAGGTGTGTGCCACCATGCCCAACCAAGAAATAAGATAACAGTATCAAAGTCACCTCACTACCGTGTCAGAATTGAGCCCACACCTCCTAAATTCAGGTCAGTGTTTTTCAAGTAAGACAAACATCAGCCATGAGAGGAATTTGAAGAATGTGAGAAATCCTGAGAAAATCTGGAAGCTCAGGTTGTGGGCAGCAGACTCTGGGACCACCATCTTGCAGACCTGGCAGTGCCACCTCCTGGATAGATGACTGGGTCTCTGTGCCTTTTCTTCCCACTCCATCAACCAGCTCCTGTGAACTGTAGTTCCCTCTAAAGACAATCCATCTGTGGCAGCCTGTGAAGACAGGAGCTTCCTTGAAAAGCTCCACACTCGGGCCTCCTGTACTGCAGGCCTCCCTTTCCCACCAGCCTCCCTGCCCCACGTCCGTACCAACAGCAGTGATCAGACCAGGTGCCACGCTGACCTTCAGAACTCAGGCTTTCACTGCTCTGAAAGCCCTGCTGGTGAAACTGATTCCCTGTCAGAATTGCTCTTATTCTGTGAGGAAGGGGAGCCAATGGCAGCGGGGGGCGAGGGGGGGGGGGGGGGGGGGGGGGGGGGTTCGCACAGTTCCCAAGGCTCACACGTTCAGCAGGTGGGCTTTTCCCATCCTGCAGGGTGATAACAATGTTGTCAGTTCTTTTGGTGTTTCTTCCTACAGTACAGCCTCTCACTCTTGTTCAGTCTTGTGATATAAGACTCGGCCAGGCAGAGTGACTCATGGCTGTAATCCCAGCACTTTGGGAGGCTGAGGCAGGAAGATCACTTGAGACTAGGAGTTTGAAACCAGCCTGGGTAACATTGCGAGACCCCACCTCTACAAAAATAAAAATGAAAATTTTCCACCCATGGTGGTGTGCACCTGTAGTCTCAGGTATTTGGAAGGCTGAGGTGGGAGGATCATTTGAGCCCGGGAGTTTGAGACTGCAGTGAGCCATGATCATGCCACTGCACTCCAGCCTGGGTGACAGAGTGAGACCCTATCTCTAAAAATAAAATAAATAAATTTTAAAACAATGAGGCCCACACTTACTTGAAAGTCCTGAGTAGAGCATTGAAGTATTCCTGGAGCCCGCCCCTCCACCTCTGTTCCTGTTTCGGGTGGGGCAGTCAGGACCTGCCAATGAAGTCCACACATCCTATGTGGACGTGGCCTTAGCTTGGTCCCTCTTGAGGCTTCAGGTCAGACACCTGTCCTGAGATTCCCCTCCACATCTGTGTCTTCTGGGAGGACTTGCCGTGCTCCTTCTCAGGTGACTGTCTCAGGGCACCTGGACACAGTTGTCCAGCGGGCTACCTCACCTATCCGTTTGCGTGTCTGGGGCATGGGGACAAGCACTGTCTTTCTCTGCATTCCCTCCTTGGTTTTGGAAAGTTTCACTTCCCTTTACTCTTATTTCCAGTCTCCCTTTCTTTGTAGCTTCTTGCAATCTCTCAGGCTCCCAGGTCCTTGAAACTCTGCCCGACTCCTCTGGCATGGCAGCAACTATCCTGCTCTGCGTTCCAGCCACCTGTTAACTGTCATGCCTCTGTCCTATAGTCTCTAGACTAAACATTCAGTCATCCTTGGTCCCAGGTGCTCCCTGGAGGCTCCACAGGAGCATGTGTTCTCTTGGGCTGACCTGAGCTGTGGATAAAGCTTCTTTTCAAATTAAAAAATGAAAAAAAAAACTCAATTTCCAAAAAACTTAGTTTCTGTGGCAATAAGACCATGAAATGTGGTGCGGATGAAGGATGAGGCCCTTTACAGCCTGACCTCGGCTGGACAACACCATGTCGGCCACCTGGGCCATGCCCTGCACACTTGAGCCTGTGGTGTGTGTCGTCCCAGCCTTGTGTGGGTCTTGATGACGTTATAGAGTACCAGCTGCAGGCTGGGTAGTGCCTACGAGCTTCATCTTCATGAAGTCACTTCATCACGGCTGTTACATGTGTTGGCCCTCACTTGAGCACTGGAAAAAGAAGCAGAGAAGTCCACTCTGTGGCCAGGATGCAAACCAAGGCAGTCTGTCCACGGGGGCCTCCACCTCTCTGAGGTTTTCCTCTTATTGTTTCATTCATTCACTCAACCCACCCCTTCATGTGTGTGTCGCTTTTTCATCTTCTCTTCTTGTGATCATAGTAGTCACTATTATTACTGTTATCAACCAAGTCCTTGTAGGTCCTTGTGCTATAGAAATGGGAAACCCAGTGCAGGACCAGAAAGAGTATTTTCTAATGGAAGGGGGCACAGCACTTAAGATCAGGTACCTCCAGATGTTGTGAGTGATAGAGGTGAGTGCAGCAGGTATGATGGGGCAGAGAGGACCCCTTGGTACAACCCACCAGCTCAGCAGAGGCAATGTGGGACCTGGGGAAGGTAGGGGAGCCACCTTGACAGGCCCTCCCTTTCCCATGCCCTCTTCCCCCTCCCTCCTCCTCACTTCTGGGGATGCACCCCCTTCTCTGGTCTTCCCTGGACCTGGGGAGCTTTGGACAGGTGCTGTCTCTTCTCCTGGTTCCTTCTCCATGCCTGGCCTGGCCATGCAACTGGCTCATGGTAGCAGTTCGGTGCTTCAAGTGAATATCTATGAAGATCTGGAAAAAGAGTTCTAGGATGTGGGAAAGGGCACCTCCTGGCACTGCAGACTGCAGAGCTTTTTGCAGAGACATTAGCAGGAGCGTTTGCAATGCCAAGGCTGGCTTTGGCACTGACGCTCACTGGCTTTGTTGCTTGCTCACTTCATTGCAGATTAGCTGCACCTGGTTAACGGCAGCAAGCATCTCTTCAGAAATTATGAAATGAAATGGTAAGTTATTTCAGAAACATTTCAATTACCATGGAGTTGAACTAAGCAGTCTTTGGAAAAAATACAACTGAGTGCATAAAACTCATTGCTAGAGTTGCAAAAGATGATCAACTTCACGGAGGCCAGGGTATAAACAAGGCTTTCTTCCAAGATAGCACCGAGGTCTTTTGCACTTCCCCTAATTACAAAGCAGCGTGAGTTAAAGTGCCGTATGTGGGGTCAGCAGGAACACACAGCCGCATACTACTCTGACTCGCTTCTGCAGTTAAAAGGTCGCAGAGGTATTTGTGCTCAGTGGGGACTCCATCAACTGAGCTGCTTGAAAAGTTCTTGCCTTTCCCCTCCCACTAAAGTGATGGCTCTTGATTATTAAACGGGACCCAGGGAGAGCTCTCTGGGGAAAAAAGGACATTGAATTCCCAACAATATATCTTACATTGAATTCTAGGGAGACTAAAAGTTTAAACTTAAGAAAAGAGAGCCATAGAATTATGAAATATAATACCAGGGACCGTTTGTGTCATCTTGGAACTGGTTAGGACATTTTGAGCATGATTCCAATTTAAAAATTTTAAAAACACACACCAGAAGAGAAAAAGCCTCTTCTTTATTATATATATACATACATATGTGTGTGTGTGTGTGTGTGTGTGTGTTTCTATATATATATACATATATATGTACACACATATACATATATATGTATATATATATATATATATATATATATATCTCTGATGTAATAAAATAATACTAAGGAAATCATTTTTTTAATCAAAATTAAACTTAAGTGGCAAATTAAAAATAGAAGACTCACCAGCACATCTTGAGAAAGAGCTGTTATTTCTAACCCATCGAAAAGCGTCAGAAGATGCTGTGTCAGAATGAAAGGGGCACTTCACCAGAACACTCAGAAAGTAAGAATGACTGAGAGACATTTGAAGAGATATTTATCTCCACTGCCAATGACATGTGTGCATGTCGAGATGACATTCCATTGTTTGCCTGTCAGTTGGCAAAGATTTTTAATAGACAGTGTTCGCAAAAAGCAGGCTCTTATGTTTCATGTTTACATATTAAACATTTCTGCAGGTCAGGCAATTTAAGCTGAGCATAACTCTTTTATTCAAGGAGTACACCAGGATGATTTGATGATATACTGTTGTGCAGCGATGACCGCAATCAAGTTAATTAACACATCTATCACTTCCCACGCTGGACATTAGAGCCCCAGAACGTGTTTATCTGACAACTTAAATTTGACCAACATCTGCCATCCTCTCTCCCCCTACCCTTCCAGCCCCTAGTAACCACCATTCTACTTTCTCTTCCTATGAGCTTGCGGTTTGTAAATTACACATACAAGTGAAATCATGCAGTATCTATCTTTCTGAGCCTGATTTATTCCACTTAAACATGATGTCCTCCAGGTTGACTCATGTTGTTGCAAATGACAGGATTTCCTTCTATATTGGAACTAAATAGTATGCCGACTCACATTTTCAAAATGAGCACAACTATTCAGATAGAAATGTCACATCTACCAACTTATTAAAGAAATATTAAATGTAAACTCCTTGTCCACCATGAACCCCAACATCTAAAATAATAATAAGTACACACAAAGATTTTTAGATATTTAAATAAAAATACGATTGAGTCTTGTAAAAAGCAGGGCTTCGAGTGCCAGGCCCTATACAGAAAAAAAAAAATCTATGTATAGCTTTGGCACCCCCCAAACTAAATTACTAATAGCATAAAGTTCTTCATTATCATCTTCACGTTGAGTATCTGAGGAGGAAAAGGAGGAAAAAGCGGAGCTGACCTGGTCTTGATGTCTCACAGGCGGCAGATGTGGAAGAAAATTCATGTGTAAACGGACTCTTGCAGTTCAAACCCTGTTGTTCAAGAGTCAACTGTACATAGAGGCTTGTGCAGAAATATGTATAACTTATTCTCATAAGAAAAAGAAATTAAAAACCACCTTGAATGTTCAATCAAGGCAGACTAGCTAAATAAATTGTGGTATATTTAAATAATAGAGTACCAGAGGCAATTACAATTATGGAAGGGATGTATGTATATGGGGATGTATATGTGGAGAGAGATCCCAATCAATAAGAAATTGTACTTATAATAGTATGTTAATTAAGGTCGATAAAATAGCATACGTAGTGTCATTTTATTTTCATAAAACATAAATCTAAGCATCTTATCAAAACACCATATCTATGTTTTAAGATAAAAGGGGTAGTCTCTTTTATATATTTTAGCAAATTTAGAATTATTTTTATCATGTGTATTCATTAATTTTGTAACTAGACTAATAGCTGTGACTACAGGCACGTGCCACCATGCATGGCATTCTTTTTTTTTTTAGATATGAAGTCTTACTGTGTTGCCTAGGCTAGTCTCAAACTCCTGGGCTCAAGTACACGTGCCACCACGCATGGCATTTCTTTTTTTTTTTTAGATATGAAGTCTTACTGTGTTGCCTAGGCTGGTCTCAAACTCCTGGGCTCAAGTAGTCCTCCTGTCTCAGCTCCCCAAAGTGCTGGGATTACAGGTATGAGACACTGCTCCCGGCCAGAAGAATAAGCCATTTTTATTTTGGAAAAAAAAAATTATTTGTACAAAATAATTAAGTTCTAAGGTTTAGGGACTAAAGTACAGTATTTCTAATTCTCAAGTATGGAAAAGGTGTTTGGAAAATAGTACTTTTTTACTCTCATGGTAATTGAATTACTGCATGCCATATGGTTGTGCTACATAGTTTTCCATTCCTAAATCATACAGATTAATTTTGCCAATTGAAAATTCTTATTATAACTTTGATTTGTAAATAAACATTTGGTTCTCCACATAATTTAAGAGGATAATGCATTGAAGATATTAGTCCTCAGTTTGGGGGAAAATTCTTATAAAAACAGAAAAACAAGTAAATAAAAGTAGTGCTGCTATGGCCTGCTTTGTTCTAGGTGTTGTAAACATAAAGAGCTGGGCAGCGCTAAGGGACAAACTGAGAGAACTTCAGATTCGTAGCAAGATTCTGTAAAATGGTAACCACCCATTTCTCAGTCCGTCACAAATGAGAAACCAAGTATGAGGCTTGATTGACCATGCAAGGAGGTAAATGGTTCAGTGATGTAACTGTAAGATGTAGGCTTTCCTGCTGGCGTCTTTACTTTTCAGGAGGCTCAAGTGCTGCTTAATGAATGACTGACTCTCGACTCTAGAACTCCCCAGTATGGCCGCTCCTCTTCCCTGCTGGTTGAGGATAGGCTGTCCTCTCGGATCTGACAGTTGCAGGTTCTCTCTCCCTAAGGTCAATGGAAACTTCTCAGGGTCTGAATGGCCACGTCAAAGCCTGCACTCACTTTATAGTGGCAGGAAGTATGAATTAAATTCCTGGTCAGATGACCACAGGCGGCTCCCAGCAGGCATTTTCCAGCTGAGTAAACTAATAAATCTATTTACTCTGCATGGATGACAGAGCCCATTAGCCGCAGACGCCTTTGGCAACAGATTCCGACAGACAGAAGGTCACTTTGCTCCCCCATTCTCTTCTCTTCTGATGCAATATATTCATCAGGAAGACTCGCATAGTAGTCTGGAACGGCAGTGTCTACAGTTAGTGATAAAACATGTGACCGCAAGTGTAAAAGGCTTTTCATTATTCAGCCGCTCATTCAGATGTTAGAAAAGAATATTCTCTTATTTAAGTATCAATTAATAAAAGAACGGGGTCAGAATGCAATATTAGCATTCCAAGGCTGTGTTTTTAAAATGAAAGTTGCTGTGACCAAAGGATTCATGACAACCAAGGGATGAAGTGGCTTTGGATGTCATTTTCAGTGTCTCGTCTTCTCTTTTCTGGAGAGAGTAGGAAGCACACTGCCCAGGCTGCAGGGAAGGGCAGCGCGGTGTCTGCCTCCTCCTCCACCCTCACCATCCCTTGCCGTCCCTTGCCAATCCCTCGCCGTCCCTCACTGT
Source organism: Carlito syrichta (assembly GCF_000164805.1). Taxonomy (NCBI): domain Eukaryota; kingdom Metazoa; phylum Chordata; class Mammalia; order Primates; family Tarsiidae; genus Carlito; species Carlito syrichta. Next base: position 59,939 of record NW_007245662.1, on the reverse strand, counting down.
CCTCACCCATCCCTCACTGTCCTTTGCCTATCCCTCACTGGCCCCTTACCCACGCGGCGTGCGCAGACATCTCTCTTCTACAGCCATGAGAACCCATCCAGCAGCTTCCTTCATCCTCACGCTGGAATCAATGAAATCTGAAGATTCAAACAATTGCCAGGCAAGAACTCCTGGGAATTAAATATATGGTTGCAGAAAATATGGCTTAATCTACATAAAATTTGGAAGCTAAAATTGAAAAACAAAAAATCACTCTCCCAGAAAGTAGGAAAAAGACAAAATCATGGAATATATGAGTAAAAAGGTGCGATGGTTACAGTGACTTTCCAGAAACCCCAACATATGACTAAAAAGTTCCCAAAAGGGGGTACAAAAATAAACAGAGCAGGGAAATTATCTTAAAAAGGGAAAATTCTAGAAAAATCACTACATTTTAAATATGTGAGACTCCAATCACAAGGGCGCATTAACTGTCCGGAATAACGAATGCCATTCAGACCTTTGTGGCTAGGAAGTTCCACACACAGCATGTGCAGGGAAGCCCATACTGTCAAAGACAGGTTGCGAAAAAGGATGTCAATGAGCACAGCTGGTGAGCGTCAGGATCCCTCCAAGGTGCTGCAGGGTGTCGAGGGCTCTACACACACCAGACCGGCAAACCTGGGATGGAGTGAGAGTCTGACTATGCCAGTCTCCAGAGTTGTTCTTGTCTTATGCCTCAGAAAGATGTGAAGGACAGGCTGATCCAGACATGAGAGAGGAAGATGTGGGCACCTGGGACACAGAGACTCAGCCAGGTAGAGGCAGAGGGGGTACCCAGGATGACAGAGGAAAAAAGGTCCAAAAGGTACTGGGCACAGGGTAGAGACCTGGAACACTGGAGATCAGCCAGGGAGAGATGGGGGTAGGGGGAGCTCAGGACAATGAAGGAAGATCCAGAGGGTTCAGGGCACAGGGTGGGGTGATGTGGGGACCTGGGACACGGGAGGGCAGCCAGGGAGAGGTAGAGGGGGCTCAGGATGATGGAGGAAGGTCCAGAAGGCACAGGGCAAGTTGATATGGGAACCCAGGACACAGGAGGTCAGCCAGGGAGAGGCAGAGGGAGCTTGGAATGACAAAAGAAGGTCCAAAGGGTGCTAGGCACAGGGCAGGGCGAGAGGGATCCAAAAGGGAAAGCCAGGTAGATATTTGAATGGATTTAACCATATGGATAGAAGAAAATGATATGACTTTCTTGAGAATTTTAAGCTGTATTAGTAATAGGAACCTAAAAATTAGAAAGTAAAATAACTAATAACTCCAGGTAAAGCAAAAAGTTGTACAAGAAAGGAAATACAGTCATAACTCATGATATGAATTTCCAGTGAAAAATATTTTCCTAGAAATGATGTTAGTACTAAATATTAATTTGAACAAATGTTATGATATCAGTAAGACAGAGGAGATGGGAAATAGATATAGGCATATATTGCAGGTAAGACTGAGATGTTCAAATCTAATACCAAAATAGCAGAGAGATTAAGATCATTATAAATAAGGAGGATGGTATTGAAGAACACAGCTGGGAGGGTTGGAAGTGGTTGTCTATGGGGAGAGGTCTTCATATTGGGAGTGGGGGCTGAGAAGCAGGGTTGTTGATTCTTTTTCAGTTAAGTCTGGTGGTATTATTGGGTTCTTATGAAGGTGTACACATGCAAAATACTGTGAATGTGAAAATTTTTAACTTAAAATAAGTAATCGAAATAAGTTTGCAGAGAATGGAAACACCTAGCTTGGGATTAGAGTTAGGGATGGGTTTGAAGTATCTGGAAGATAGTCATCAGAGCATCAGGACAGGAGGGGTCTGGTGTGTGGGACAGCATCAGTCTGGAAAGGTGAGAAAGTCCCAGATGGACGACAGTGGTGGTTGCACAGCCATGTGAACGTACTTATCACCACCGAACTGCCCACTGAAAAGTAGTTCCATGGTAATGTTTGTGAACATTTTGCCACACACAGAGGTCAGCTGCCTGGGTGACATGAAAGCGAGGAAGAAGGAGGACCTATGTTGGGACCTAGGCCTGGGCTTGATCTAGTTGGGGGTTGGTGCGGGGTGAAGGGGCAAGAAGGAAGGTGCCATGAAAAGGACGCCAAGCTTAACTCGGGGAACCAGTAGAGGGTCTCATCTGCACCGAAAGGGAACTAAGAAGTGGAGCAAACTTGCCCAGGAAGCGAGTGGTGTCAGTGTGGGGCTTACTGAACATCGCTGATAGGACACTGCAGACTCGGAACACATCCATGCAGGAATGTCCTGTAAGTGGGTTCATGGGGGGACGACTCTGGGTCCCCCAAAGTCAGAACTGTGACTGAGTTTGAAGTCTGGTTGCAGTGCTGCTGAAGGATCCGCCTGCCCAAGGTGAGCACCTAGAGGAGTGGGGTGGGGTTGGAGGTCAGTGGTCACCCCGTGTAGGGCTATAAGAAGCTGAGGGCGTGGAAGAGACACCAGATAAGGGTGTGTGAAAGCAGGTGGCTTCTTCATGATGGGAGGTCCTTGGGAAACACCATAAGAAAGGAAAAGAAATGGGGCAGGAAGCCCTTGGGGAAGGACTCTGGTCAATGGGAATGAGATGTGGCTCCTTCCCAGACAAGAAGTGGTAAGAGGTGGTCATGGGTAGGGTGGACGGGACTGAAAAGTCTCAGGGAAATGGAGAATCTGAGAGAGAGAAGAGGCCAGAGAAGGAGGTAAACATGTGGAAACTTGAGCACAGGGGAGCAGTGTACAGAAGCAGCTTGGGTAGAGACCACGGATTTTGGATGGCACCAATTGGGAGATTTTTGGTTTTTATCCAGCCAGGCTCAACTGCCTGGATAGACAAATCAAGATATGAAATGTCCCCAGACCTCGATTTTGCAGGATGGTTGCAGCAGAGACAAGAGCTGCATGGCTGTGACATGTTCTTCAAGGATAGCAGTCTTCCTTCAGGCCATCGGGAACGGAAAGGGCTCTGCAGGAGCAGCCTACAGAAGTCCAGTGGGGTCTCCTGGCCAAGGATCCAAGCAGATCTGTCCACAGAGGGGTACCGTTCATAAGAATTGGGAAGCTGAGACTGCTGAAAGATGGCTCGCACATGCCCTGCACAGGCGGGATTGTCTGGCACTCACCCTCCACGGACAAGGACGGCTGCACACACCCGGCATGGATAGGGCCGGCTGGCACTCGTCCCATATGACCAGAAATGACTGCATGCGCCACACCCTGGACAGAAATGGCTAGCACACAACCCACGTGAACAGGAATGGCTGGCACACGCCCCACACAAACAGGAAGGGCTGCTCATGCCCCGCATGGATGGGACAGTTGGCATACATCCCACACAGACAGGAATGGCTGCCTGCACCCCACACAAATGAGGTCAACTGGCACACACCCTGCATGGACAGGAGCGGCTGCACGAGCCCCGCATGAACGGGAACAGCTGGCACACGTCCCACATAGATGGGAATAGTTGCATGTGCCTCACACAGATGGGAACTGCTGGCACGTGTCCTGCACGGAAAGCTCCAGAGCACAAATTCCAGGCACCTCATCCTGGAGAGGAATATGGGCAGCACTCCTGACACATGAGCAGAGAGGCCACAGAACTCAGTCAGTGCCCACAGAGCATGTCCCTGGGCATTTTGCCGAAACTGTCTGCAGGCAGGAATTCACAGGCCGACCTGTCGACCCATGTGTGGAACCCACGGTGCCCTTATGGCATATCTGACTTAAAGGAATAGCTCTTCTAGAATCAGTTAGTGAAACTGACCTACTATGTTGGCTATGAGATGCAAACCAGTTGAATCTGGAATGATCTCTGCTACAATATTAACGGGGGGAAAACGGCCAGGAGCATCTAACCTGGGCATCTGCACAAAGTGTGGAGACGTTTCTCTCACCAACACAGTGTTTGTTTCTGTATGAATTCATGTACGTTATCTTTTAATAATCCAGTCATTCAAAATAATTCTGTTTGTTGTTCCTTCCATTCCTTTTGCTGGAGCAGACTTTTTTGGTTGTTGTTTTGTTTTATTTTGTTGAGGCATAAAATGAAGCCACTGGCATGAAGTCTGAGTGTCAGGGTCAGTTGCAGGACCGACCTCTGTACCCTTCCTGCTCATCCTGGGACCTCTGCATCCCACACTACGATTAGAAAATTATTATTTGTCTGTGTGCTCTTGCTCATGTGTGGCATCTGGACTCATGACGTGTGTCCCCTGCTTTAGTGAGGACCTGATTTCTGCCCTTTAATTGCAGTCATGTCCACCTCTCATCTCTCAGTCGCCGACCTCTGCATCCATGTCTCTTGTTGGACAACTGGTGAGTGGGGAGGTAGTCATGAGGCCGAGGGCTCTGCCCGAGAATCCTTGAGGTGGGTTTAAGTACAATCCTCTGTTACAAGACCATTATTCAAGTCTGTCAGCTGACAGACAAAGCCACCATGAGTGCAGACACATGGTGCTGCACACAGGAGATAGAACGATGGGGCAAGGCCACGGCCCTCATGAGAGGACAAGGTGGGGTGGCCTGGGAGCAGAGCTCCACACAGCTGGCCAGCAGCACTGCGCACAGAAGAGCTGCACCCTGGCTGGAGGGAAGGACTCTGCCAGAGTACACGAGGGACCTGCTACTCCAAATGGGGGCTATTTGGAGCAGATACCTGGGACAGCCATAACAAGACCTCAAAAAATGAGTTGGATTCTCATAGTCAGAAGAAAGAAGACACCCAAAGAACAGGAAGAAGCTTCGGAGGCAGGAGAGTCTGGGGATGGAGCATTCACATTGGGGAACTGGAAGGATGAGCTAGGACATTTCCATGGGGACCCTGTAGCCCAGGATTTTGAATCCAAGCCCAAACATTCTGAGCAATGGCATATATTAAGGTGTTTGAGCGAGAGAACACCCCTGAGGGGTTTTGACATGGTGAGACCTGCAGGATGCCTGGCGAGTGACTCTAGAAGTGAGAGGCTCCATGTGGAAGCCAGTTTCAATATGTGCAGTGGCATGTGTCTTATCTGGAAATACAAGGTGGTGAATTCATAAACATTGTGAACAGTTGACTGACAGTGCCACAAAAAGTGAAGGACAATAAAGGAAGAATAACATTGGTGTTTTTAGTGGTGTGAACATGGCCCGCACATAGTTGACATCAGACACCTTGCAGCGCAAGTCCTGTCCAGAGTCCAGGAGGGTGTGGGCAAGACGCTACTCTGGAGGGAAGATTTATGAACTCGTGAAAGGTCTTGGAGAGAGTGGGTCTGACAATATATTTTCTGTTCTTGATTTTACTCCAGTATTTAAGGAGCTAACATCAATGCAAAGAATTTATTTTTCATAGATTCAAATGAAAGCACTCTCATGCGAGTCGGTGGGTCTTTGGAAGCTTGTTAAGCTGGTGCAGCCGGTCCACGGCTGAATCATCAAAACCTGTGTGTCTGCGCATCCCTTCCTCCTGCTTATATGTCCATACCTGGGCAACTGACAGGGGTTCCCGAAAAAGCTGTGGGTACCTGTGAGAAAACAACTGAACGGTTGTTCAATGCTGTAGAGTCGTTCAGAGCAGCTTGGGTCATGGGACTGAGGGCCTGAAGAACTATGTGAACCACTCCATCTAAATTTCTAAATTTTCAGAGGCGAGGCAAGGCCTCAAAAGTGAGACTCCAGGATTCCAGGCTTAGATGCCATTGAAATACCTGGAATCTAGATGGGGCATCCTTGAAGTAGACTAGAGGATTGTTCATTCTTTCGTCAGTCTAGCCATGAGGTTAAGGTCACAGGGCTACCTGTGACGCATCTTCCCAGGAGGAGGCCCCACTCTCTTCCTGTAAGCTCACAGCACTCAGGAAGATGTGTGATTCACATCAGGCTCAGTCCCCAGTGGGAGGCACACCCAATCTGCTGACTCTACATGGTGTGGCCCTTCTTTTAAGTGTCATTATCCTGCTGTGCCTCATTGCCATGTGTGAGGGTACAATTGAGTGAAAGCAAATAAACTTTGTCCAAAATGGCCTAAAGTGGATGGCGTATTTCTATATGAACACTGAACTTTAATTGTGATCTTACGTGGTGTAGAGCCAGCTGAGAGCCACGCAGCCTGCTGATGCACTGCTGAGTCTCCCCGTCCCCTGGAGACTCTGGAGTCCTTGGTCAGCACTTCCCCAGCTCAGCAGGCCGCCAGTCTGAGCCAGGAGCTGCACAGCAGGCTTCGTGTCACGCACTGCCTTGGGAGTAACTGCAGCGTGGAGCTAGGGCATCGCGATATGACTTTGCCAAAGTCTATATAACTGTCTGTGTGCTGGAATGTGACACATGCCTCTGTTGAACGTGACTCTTTTTTTTACAACCATTCCTCCGTGATCCAGGCAGACCAGTTTTGCTATAAATATTGAACAAAGGCTTCAGGAAGGCATTTGAGATTAAGAGAATTTCATAGTACCGCTGTCATCTAAAATTATTATTGAGTGCTGAGTACCAAGGGACCTACTTTAGGGTTTCTCAACAGTGGCACAATTAACATCATTTTGGACCAGACAATTCCTTGATGGGGAGGTGGGGAGGGCATGTCCTGAACATTGCAGGATGTTTAACAGCATCGCTGGACTCTACCCACTAGATGTCTGTCATAACAATGAATAATATCCCCGGGCATTACCAAATATCCCCTGGGGGACAGAATCATCCCCAGGAGAACTATTGGTCTATATTGTGATCTAGCTGATTCTTCTTCAACTCACCCTTTGTTTCCAGAGCCTATAAATAAAGCTTTACTCCAGGAATGCAAGCACACAAGAACCCTTGTGTCTCTGAATACCCTGACTCACTCATCCAACACATTTTTGCCTTTCCTTAATGCCATCTCAGAGATATCTCTTTCTCTGCTAACCTGGGTATGTTTCTTCACTCTTAAGAGCATTGATGGTTTCCTTTTCCCTCCAGAGCACACCCATGTTCTTATCAGCAATGGTCTATGCTATACTCTCAGCTTGCCTGTTCTCTGAGAACATCCGTTTCCCTGTTTAATCTCTCCGCTAGCCTGGGAGACCTGGCATCACATATCTGGTCATCAGTGGCACCAGCCTGTGGTTGTAGAGTCCAGGTGGAGACCCTGCGGCGTGGCCTTCTGCAGGCTTCAGGATGACTCAGCTGCTCTCTCTATTGGAACACCAATGTTGTCAGGTGCAGAGGCACATGATTTTGACTGTTCAGCAATTTTAATTTTTTAAGACTGCTTTCCGGAGGAGCCAACATTGTCTCTCCCATGACTTTGAAAATGCACCCCAGATGTGGATGACCTCCTAGCAGGTTTGGGTTGTAAGCTTCCGCATGAATGTGCAAAGGATCTCATGAAATCAAATCCAGGGTGTGCCTGGTTTGTGGACTCCTAGCAGGTCCACCACTGAAACACCATTCATCTGTTGCTTTCATAGTGTTGGTTGGAAGACATGATTGTCACTTTCATACAGAGGTTTGAAAGGCACAGAGAGCAGAGTGTCCAGCAGTAGTGTCTCATGATGCTGATTCTACTGGCCTTCGGGGCTGTGGGAGCTGTTGTTGGGCTGAAGAAAATGGACTTTTAATTTGTCTGTGGGTGAAGCGTCAGTTAATTCCCTGAAAGATGAACCCACATATGAAAAAGGGGGCCACGATTGTTTGCTCTAAACTTAATCTACTGCCCAATCCCTTTCCTTATTGTTGTGGGCATCTCTCTCCTCTTGCTAGTCATATCATGAGCACAGATTTGTCCAGACAAACTGAGAACTGGGAGAAATGGACTCAGTAAGATTGATTTCAGAAATTCCACAGAAATAAGTTCAAGAAAAGAGGTGAGTATGATTAAGGTGCTCAGTAACCTTCCCTGTCCCCATGTCTATCATTGTGTGGTGGTGAATTTTACACATCCACTTGACTGGGCTAAAGGGTGCCCAGATAGCTGGTGAGACATTACTTCTGGGTGTGTCTGTGAGGGTGTTTCTGGAAGAGGTTGGCATTTGATTCGGTGGACTGAGTAAAGAAGACTCTTCCTCACCAGTATGGTGGCATCATTCAAGCCACTGAAGCCCTGAATATAGAACGAAAGGGCAGAGGAAGAGTGAATTTCTACTATCCTGAACTGGGCATCCATCTTCTGCTCTTGGACTTCAGAGCCCAAGGACCTTTGGACTATGGGACTTACACCAACAGTGCCCCCATCCTCAGGCCTTTGGAATCAGACTGAATTACACACCACCTTCCTGTGTCTACAGACAGTAGACAGTGGGTTCATGGGACTTAGTCTCCATAATTGCATGATCCAGTTCCCAGAATAAATCTCCTCTGCCATATCCAAATCTCCCATGGTTTCTGTGTCTCTGGAGAATCTGACTAATGCACACTGCAAGTATGTAGACCCTTGACTAATTAAGATAATGTCTCAGGTCTACAAGCCAAATGGCATTCCTTCCCAAGAGAGTCAGACTCTGCTACCTGAGTGGACAAGAGAAAGGTGACAGTTCAGAACACAAACTTTTACTGAGACCTGAGGCTCCTCTTGTCCCTTGGCAGGGGGATTGGAGGGGAACTGCCAGAATCTCACTGGCTTCAGGACAGAATCTTGGGACTTAGAGAAAAATGGCAGTGATGATACTAATAATAGTGACACAGAGGCAGCATTTGTGTGAGCGTGAACTTGTGGTGCACCCAGCCTCAGGGCAGAGACACTCGCACAGTGCAAATACAGGGTGAGATTCAAGGGTCGATCAGCTTCTGTCCCTTTGAAATATTTATTTAGGTACATCCTTTTTATCTTAGTGTCCTACATTTCCACGGGGTGAAGGAAGCCTTCCTTCAGGTGGAGGATACTTCACTTCACAAAGAGGTCGAGTTATACAGGAACTGTAACTCAAGCATCAAATGAAACAGAGCCAAATCATTGATTAAAATTCTAGGACAGCCTGTAAACGAGAAGAGAGAACAGGAAACAAGGGCATTCCCCAGCGATGTACGTCAAGCCCCACTTCCAGGTAAAAATATCTAGAGTTGCTTACTTGGAATTATTTTTGTGTTATGAGACCTGACAATTAAGTTCGTGAATTTACCTAGGAAAAGTACTGCATAGCTCACTGCTGCATATCACCTTCAAAGTTCTCCCCTTGGGAAGTTATGCACTGATGCCAGTGCCTAGTCCACCCATCAAAAAAATTTTGAAACTCTTCATCTGAAATGACCATCAGAGCTGTTGTCATATTACCCTTGAAGTCCTGAATGTCATCAAAATGTCTTCCTTCCACTATTTCTTTTATCTTTGGGTAAAGAAAAAAGACATTGGGGGCCAGATCAGGTGAGCAGGGGGGTGTTCCAATACAGATATTTGTTTACTGGCTAAAAGCTCCCTCATGGATAGTGCTGTGTCAGCTGGTGCATTGTTGTGATGTGAGAACTCCTTCAGGACCATTTTTTGTACATACCTTTCTTATGCCAAGATTTTTCATTTAATATTTTTCTATTTCTCTATCACTGTTTATTTGGTTTGCTATGCTTCTCACAGTTAGGCAATGGTTTTGATGCACAATTTGATGAATTGCTGCAATGCTTTCATCAGTGCTGCTCATTACCAGCCATGCTGGTCTCTTTTCATCAGTGATACTTTCTCTCCCTCAGAATAATGTTTAATCACTTGTCCACTGCCATTTTCTTCATGGCATTATCCCCATAAACTTGGATTAACATGTTCCTGATTTCACTTCCATTCTTGTCAAGTTTAACAAGAAATTTAATGTTTGTTTGTTGCTCTGATTCAAGCTTTGACATTCTCACAAAAACATGCAGCAACAATAATGCACACCACTCAGCAAGACATTGCCACACATTGACACGAACACAGCTGTGAGACACTGATACACCAAGTTTATGAAACCTTGCTGAGTTGTTTGTACAGTGCTGCCAACGTATTCAGGGATGTTCCCAAGTTGCCTTCATTATGTATATGAACTTCCTTGCATTACTGTATAGCCAGTGTCTTTAACATTATTGTTCTAAGCTATGTTATCCTGGAAGGAACAGTTCGTTCTAATGAAGACATATAACACATATTTAGGACACTTTAATAGTTATTGTGTTAGAATTGTATAGTACTGTACATAACTTTTATATGGCAGCTAAACTCACATTTCTCTGGCCTTTGTTTACTGAATTTCAGTGTATACAAGCTTCTTTGAGGCATGATCAAAGCATCATCATGAGAAACAGCACCTGTTTATTCTGAAATTACCTGTGTATAGCCAGCAGTGATCTCTTGACCCTGAAATTCAGCATCTCTTAATTAACAGCATCTTGTGCTAATTGTTCTACTTAACTATAGAGAATTGATTCACTTAATGATTTGATTCAAAAATCAGTGTTTATATTTGTTTGAACTTATGTGTTTTAGCAATGTAGAATGAATGGCTAGATTATATACTATTATAACTCAAAGCAAAGACAAGGATAATCAAAACACCAAAAATTTTATATGGTTTGGAAAACAGGGAATTTTGATGTTAACAAACATGAGTTTTCCACTTAAAATACCAAGAAAAGCAGAAAGGACCTTGATTTCTGAGCCAGCAGCCCTGGGTGGACCCCGGACCCACCATTTGCGAGGCTAACTTTAGCCAGGCTGCATCTGCTCTCCAAACCTGAGTACGTTGTCTGGGCACTGGAGAAATAAACCTGTGTCCCTGGAGTCTTGGGTGGATTAAACAAGTTAACCAAGGTGTAAAACTCCTGCAGGTGGTAGACTTGAGGGCCTCGCCCCCCTCCTGGCCTGGCTTATCCACTCATTTCCCTCCTGCTCTGAACCATCTGCTAGACTTCAAGCATTGCCAGAAATACACATCACATAAACTCACTATGCTAGGGCTCTGCTTCATCTCAGTAGCTCTTAAAATGTTTTCATGAACTTTCCAGAACTAAGCATTGAGTCTCTAAGCCTGGACATAATTTCTACCAATCAGTTAAACACTGAGTCTCTCAGCTAAGCACTGAGTCTCTAAGCCTGGACATAATTTCTACCAATAAGCTCTGCCCACATGAGCCATCAGATGGTCTTCTCTGATGTACCCACACCCCTGTTGGTCCATTAAATGGGACACCTGTGTGTGTGGTGGGGCGGGTGTGCTGCCATGTCAGTGCTGCTGCTGCCAGTCACATGTTCCTAAAACCCAAAAGCAACAGCAAGGGCTCTGGAAGACATGCAGACACAGTAGGTCAAGGGGTCAACTCACAGGGTTCATCCTACCATGAGACAGCCTTCCCCTTGGGTCACTACCCTTCTTCATTCCTGCCACCAAGCCTCATTCAAGAATGGGCTGTAGCCGGGCTCCATGGCTCAGCCTGTAATCCCGCACCTTGGGAGGCTGAGGTGAGTGGATTGCCTGAGCCCGAGGATTCAAGACCCGCCTGGGTCCTCACTGTCCTTCCGGCTCTAGCATGCTCTTCCCGTCACTTGGCGAGACCTCATCTCTACAATAAATCAAAAATTAGCTGGGCGTGGTAGCGCGCTCCTGTGGTTCCAGCTACTTGGAAGGCTGAGGCGGAAGAATCGCCGGAGCCCAGCAGGTCGAGGCAGTGGCCGGGAGCAGCCACTGTACTCCAGTCTGGGTGACGGAGTGACACTCCAACTCAAAAAAAAAAAAAAAAGAGTGGCTGCGCGTGCCGCCTCTTCTCACCTGCACTCACCCTTAAACCACAGTGTCCTGGTCCCCACTGCCCGCTACTGAACCTTCCCTGTCACTGGGACCTTCTGACTGATGGCACATTTTCCACTCACCTCCCCGCTCTGAGCTTTCGCCTCTGTTTCTAGCTTGTCCTTCAGACCGCATCCCCCCTTGCCTTCCAAGGTTCTGTTCTCTCTCTTAACCTTCCCTGTCTCATTTTGCTTATAAATATGGAGGGTTTGGAAGGTTCTGGAAATCTCACCCACCCCCTTGTGATGTGTGGCCATGCTAAATGCATACATCTGATCGTGCAAATTCAGTGCCTAAAAATCCCAAATGTTTATCTTTGACCTATAGAATATAGGAAACGTTTCTTAGGTTGAAAATACTGGACCTTACCAGCTATGAGTTTCTGGGCAAGTCCCCTGACTCCTTTCTGCCTCAGTGTCCTAATCTGAGAAATGGTGATTAGAATGGAGCCCACCCCATATCGCTCTTGGTGAAGATCAAACAAATTAGCACATGAAATTATTAGGTCGTTGAGCACACAGTATGCCCTCAAAAAGCATGAGGCAGTGACTGGTCCTCACTGTCCTTCCGGCTCTAGCATGCTCTTCCCGTCACAACACGCCTGTCTAATGCTCTGTGTTCCTAAAGCCCCAGACCACCTCCCACTTCCTGAACATTCAGTGCTGTTTTACATGCTGTTCCATGTCCCTGAACTCTCTCTCTCTCCAGCTGAGGAAGACCTTTGATGCCCAGCTCAAATGCTGCTTGTGCAGTGAAAGCCTCTTGCCCCTCCTGGTACTCCCACAATGCTTCCAGGGAGGCCTGGGGCTTACAGGTTGTTTTACATTTGCCTGCGTGTCTTCTTCATGGGCAGTGGCTCCTTCTAAGTCAGGGCATATTTTCTTCTCCCTTGTAGCCCCTTTGTCTAGTTCAATGTCACTGTTATCAACTACTCATTTGTGGCACTTTTAAATAAAGTATATAAAAGAGAAAACAGTGTAGAAAGACCAGCAGAAAAATGAATGAATGGGAGGACATGTATGAGAACAAATGAAGAAATGAATGATGGCTGTAATATAAAACGAATCTATTGGAGGAAGGAAAATATAGTTTAAATGCTGAATAAGTATAAAAACGATCTTTTAAGTCAAATAAATTTAAGGCCAAGTAGAAGTCACCATGCATATTTTACTTAGCTCCGCAAAGGCTGTTGATTATTTTGCACTAAATCTGGAAAGCATAGTGTTATCATGGAGATGGAAACATGTTTTATCACACAGGAAGAACAGTCTTAAAATCAGGAAATAGGAAATATGTGAAAACCCTTCTCTGGATAGAGAAATCATATAAAGGGTATTAAAATTCCAGTAATTGGTGCCTGGATTTGCTACTGATTCTTATAAATGATCTTGAGCTGCAAGGGCACCCCCAGTCTCCAACATGCAGCTCTTCTGAGCAATGCAGAGAAAAGACATGGGGTAGACTGTGTAGTTCTCACAGAGCTCCTGGTGGCAGACGGGCTCAGGGAGGGCGCAGCCCAAGAAAATGCACTTACAAGTGTGTCATGTCAACTGTGTACTTACACATGATGAGCTCCTGTTTGTCATTCTTTCCAAAAGGAACCATGCCGTCATCCTAAGCTGTTACCTGAACATGCAATCAGTAGGATGCTGTGATTTCAAATACATAATCAAACAGCCCAGCCAAGTATGGACAGCATCAAGCAGACACTTGGTGATGTGTCTGAAAATATTGCCTTTCCCTCGTGTTGCTGGTGCTGGAAAAAGAGATTTCTCCAAGGTCCTATCAAGTTAGAGACTGTCAAGAGAAAGTGAAATGTCCAGGATTGGAGGGAATTGTCTGTTGAGAGAAATGGACTCATGGTCAAAAGGGTAGAATCTGAGAAAATACTAAAGCTGGAAATGGCATGAGGGGTTCTGTGGACTCTTGTGGGATTGAAACAATGTGCTGTGTGCCTTCCCACAGTGTCTTGCATGTACAGTGGAGGCTAGTGTTTTAAGTTGTCAACATAATGGGTGGTCAGTGAAGCCGAGACTGAAGGCTGGTACCCAGAAGAGGCAGTGAGGATTGTAGCAGGGGAAGCCAAAAATTTATGTTCCAGAATAGGAGTCAGTGCAAGAACCCACAGAGTCTGTCAAGTTTGGGAGACAAAAGCCTTATGGAGTGTGAGGTAATGACAAGGCTGGGAGTTAAAGTCAAGCCAGACACAAGGCCTCATACCTGCAATCCCAGAACTTTGGGGGGCTAAGGCGGGAGGATTGCTTGAGCCTAAGAGTTCAAGACCAGCCTAGGCAACATAGTGAGACCTTGTCTTTACCAAAAATAAAAAAATATTACCTGGGTGTGGTGGTGCACACCTGTATTCCCAGCAACTCAGGAGACTGAGGTGGGAGAACCGTTTGAGCTCAGGAACTTGAGGCTACAGTGAGCTATGATTGTGCCCTTGCACTCCAGTCTGAGTGACAAATTGAGATCTGTTTCGAAAAAGAAAAAAAGTTTTAATAAAAGGAAACTGGAGTCAAGTCCGAACATGGAAACACAGTGGAGGTTGGCTGGGTGGGTGGAGGGTAGCTATCACCTCTGTACTCCTGTCGTCTGTCCGAGTCTAAGCAACCTCTGCCTTCAGTGTGTCTTTACTTATAGGCATCGCACAGCTTGTGAAGTAATGAAGTGCCTTGATCATGTATTCCGTTTTCCAACCTTTGGCCGTGGCATGTGTGCACGTGTGCATATGTGTGCATGCTCATGTATATCCACAGACAACTATCCTCTGCCAACCTGGGGACATTCTTGCCTTTAGTCTGTGAACTTATCCATATCCAGGCAGTCATAAGCTGACTTTTTCATACTAAGCTTTCATTTTTGATTCCCTTCTTATGGCTTTCTCTGGTGTTCCTTTATGGCTCACTTTCATGACTGAAAATGTAGTTTTTAAAACACAGGTTGAGGGAGGGTGATGGATGATGAAACTGACTACCCTGCCAAGGCGGAGCATGTGGAAAATGCAGAATAATTCAACAGCATCTGAGATGTTTCTGGATCATAAAAGCCTCGCAGACCTTCCATGATGGATCCTTGAGGTGCTGATGATACTTTTCCAAGTACTTTGAAAGCTCGCTTTGGATGTCAGGACCTTACTGTCCCTGAGTGATCCTTGATGTCAGTGTCAACACAGAATGGATATTTACATGACTTGACACGACGTATCTTAGGTTCTTGTCATGCCCTCCATGGGCACTGACCTCCAGTGACACATACAGCTGCCAGTGTTCTTACGTCTCACCTGCCTTTTGACATCAGTGAGGCTCAGTCAACTTCAGAGCAGTCATTCCATGATTCACGTCTGTAAGATCGGTTACACTTTTTCATAAATGAACAACCTATGAGGTGACGGAAGCCGATTTTTCTTCTTCCGTTATTTGGGTCAGGAGGTGGACTTCCAGCCACGCTGAAGGAGCTGCCCCAGGCTGCAACTCAAGTCCTTTCATCTCCATACTTGGCCCCTTCCATGATAATGTCAACATGGAAACAAATAGCACTGCAATTAATCCAAAGCGTCTATCAACCAGCTTTATGAAAGAAAGAACAGCCGGGTAGCCTTTGTGTGGGATGCCCATAAGAGAAACATTCTGACAGCTAGATGTGTCTCTGTGAAGACACATCCTGGGTAGGCCTGCCTCCCTATCCATCTCTTCAGACATTTATTCCAAGGTGTAAACACAAATCCATTCTCTGCCTCACACATGTTAGTTCAAATGCTCCCTGAAGTAGTAAAGAACATGCTTTGTGCCAAGTAGTAGGATTGCTTGGTTAGGAAGCCCAAGCCAACAAGGCTGTGGGATCTGAGCACCACACTGGAGATCACCAGGGCCATCAGGCTCCCATGTCCCTACACTCTCCATGGTGAGCTCAGCAAAGGAAGGCCAGGGAGGAACTCGGGAAAGACCAGTGTTCACTCAGCATCTGTAGATTGTGTACACTGCACAGTGTCTCACTAAATTCTTACCGAGACCCTTGAAGCAAGTGTTACTGCCCCTGCCTTTGTCCTGATGGAGAAATAGGGTGATGCAGTTTGTCCCCTCCAAATCTCATGCTGAATTGTGCTCCCCCCATATTGGTGGTGGGGCCTGGTGGGAGGTCATGGGGTCATGGGGCGGATCCTTCATGAGCAACTTGGTTTGCTGTCTGGGAGAGCTCTTGCTCTGTTAGTTCACACAGAACTGGTTGTTAAAAGAGCCTAGCACCTCCTATCCCTCCCAGGCTCCTCTCTCACCATGTGACATGCCTTCTCCCTTGCCTTTTACTATGAATAAAAACTTCCTGGACCTCCCAAGAAACTAGCACCACACAGAACTATGAGCTGAAATAAACCTCTTTTCCTTATAAATCACCCAGTGTCAGATTTTCCTTTAATATAGCACAAAACAGACTAATACACGGAGGCTCCAACGGTCTAGTCAAACCTTGTTTCTCTCCAACGTGTCCTCTTTTTGTCCTTTTGCTCTGAAGGTTAACATCATAAAAGTGATTTTAGCTGGGCTGACATGCAGTCCTTTGACCAGGGTTTGTACAGCACATGCACCACAGATGTGAACACACAGGGAAGTCCAAAACTTGAACGGGAGGCAGGGAGGTGAGAACATGGAGCACAGACAAACACAAGCTGGAGATGGAATGCACATTGTAGATAAATATGGAGACCAGAGACAGAACACACAGCACAGACAAACACGGAGGCTGGAGACAAAACATACATTATAGATAAACGTGGAGGTCAGAGACAGAACACACGGCATAGACAAACACAGAGGCCAAAGACAGAGACAGGATGCACAGCCTGGACAAACACAGAGGCCAGAGATAGTCATAGAGCCTAGATGAACTAGAGACTGGAGACAGAGACAAAATGTGCAGCGTCGATGAACACAGAGGCTGGAGACAGAGCATATGACATAGACAAACACAGAGACCGGAGACAGAATGTGCAGCATAAATGAAGGTGAAGGCAGAGATGAGGCTGCTCAGGGCCTCTCCCAAACGGGTGCAGTGGGTTGATACACAGACTTGGCGAGGCTCTGTGTCAAGAAGCCCAGGAGGTCTTTGAACAGACCAGAGGGTCCTGGCAGGGCTTCAGGAAAGGTGATCAATGTCTCCACAAATGCAGCTAATGCATCTGAAGAATTCAATTACCACCTCGTCTTTACTGGCAGGAATTCAGAGTTCACAGCACATGAGATGTAGCTCAAGGAGCCTTCTGCTCTGATGAAGTGTTATGTTTTCAAGACATAGCTACCACTCCCATGTGCCTATTGTGAAGGAAATAGTTCAATATCTGACATCAGCACATGTTAGGGAATGGAACCTTCAGTCAAGTTCTAGACCAGGGAAGTGGCCAATCTGACGTCTTCTGTCATAGTGTGATCTCCTCAGCAAAAGAGGTCTAACTCCTGCTGATTACTGAATGAAGCCTCTCCAGCCATGAGGCATGGCCTCACCGACTGGGTTCTCCTTGGGATCTGTATCCAAAGACCTTCATCTTGGTTGGCCAAAAAGGATTGATGTGTGCCAGTCCCCACCACTAAACATTTAAGAAGTGGATATTCTGTGTGTTGTAAATAAGTCATTCATTCAATTACATGGTCTAAACATTTCACAGCCTCACTTCACATGGTCTTAAACCTGAAGATGAATGAATTTTAGAGTATATCATCCAATCATTGAAAAAAGAAAAGAAAGCCAATGAATGAATTTGATTCTGGCATGTCTGGGAAAAATAATTATTTCTCTAGTCTCTTAGCCTGAAATTGCAGTCATTGTTAACTTCTTTCTCTTAGCCCCAACCCCAATGAGCTCTCACATTTAAAATGGAAAACTCTACGGTTTTTCACTGTTATCCTCATTTGCACAATACTCTATTCTGACAACAAATAAAATGGAAGAAATGGTTTCCTTCTCGATACCAAATAAAGGGAAAAGTTCCCCTTTTCCCTTTCCTGCACTCATATCAATATTTCTGGCCAACAAATGTGTGCCCCCAACCCTACCCCGCACACTAGTCTCTGACTGTCAAGACACCAACTGGGCATCTTCTCACTCAACTCAGTTACGACACTGAGTGCCTGGAGTTGACATCAGACCCCACAGGTTGAGGGCTCAGTCTACAAGACTCCCCACCACCCCCAACACCCATCCCAATCAGGGTCTCTGACTTCCAACCGGCCGGTTTGTAAATCGCGGTTCCCATGACCTATGACCTCCTGCTCAGGTTTGCGAATTGGCTAGAATGACTCACAGAACTCTGGGAAATACTTTGCTTACCTTTACTACCTGCTATCAAGGCTGCACCTTGGAGCAGCCAGGTAGAGAGAACCACAGGGGATGCTGTGGAGGGTTGTGGGACCTCCAGGCTTTCTCCAGACACCCACCCCCACCAGCTCAGAATCCAGACCTTCCCCAAAACCCTTGTTTAGTTTTCTTTCCCTTTCAATTATTATTTTCAGTTGACTTATAGTCATTGTACGTATTTTAGGGGCACAGTGTGGCTTATTTTGATGCATGTACGTAACATGTGATGATCACACCCTTGAAAAAATGGTCAACAGCTAACCATTAGAGAAGTTCAGATCACAGCCACAGAAGGTATCATCTCACCCAGTTAGGACAGCTTTACCACAAGGACAAGAGGCAACAAATGCTGGCCAGGATGCAGAGAAAGGGGAACCCCATACACTACTGGTGGGAATGTAAATTAGCACAGTCCTTGTGGAGGACTGCGTGGAGGGTCTTTAAAAAGTTAAAAGTACAGCTACCACTACTGGGTATTTATCCAAAGGAAAGAAAATCAGTACATCAAAGGAAGACCTGTACCCCCATGTTTGCTGCAGCCTTATTCACAACAGCCAAGATATGTCCCTCCTGAGGTCAGGGGTGAGGAGGGAGGGGACGGTGGGGCTGAAGGGTCCAATCCTCTAATCACAGGTTTCTTCCCCTGGCAGTGGGCCCATTCTGGGGTACTCCAAGAGTCACCAGGAGTCACAGTATCCATGTGAACTCAGGTGTGGCCAGAGGGGCATGCTAACACTCAGGACATTCTTTTCACCTTAATGGTTCTGGCCACTTAGAGAGTTACAGGGATCCTAGGAGCTCTGGCCAGGATGAAAGCCAAGTGTATAGTTCTTCTTATATCACACTATCATACAGTGTTTAAAATAAATACAGGTGAATAAATCTATTTCTAGCAACCCCTTTTTAGTGATTTCTCCCTGCACTACTATGCTTGTAGTGTATCTCACCATTTGGAAGATTTTCTCATTCCAATTCCTCTTATGTAAAATGTTCTAACTTTGTGTGTGTCGCTACTCTACTCAAAAATGTGAAAGACATTCACATTAAATCCTGAATGTGTATAGCAACACTATAATCCTCACAGAGCCTCGACACCTGAGCCTGGAAGTCAAGGCCCTGTGCCCTGGGGGCGCAATTTGTCATCCTGAGTGCAGCCCTCTTGCCCAAAGGCTCTTCACAACAACCAGACAGAACCACTTGATATTTCCCACATATGTCATGTCCTCAGCCGCCAGGTTCTTGGGTGATCTTGTTAACTTTGCCTTCCCCACACCTTGATTAAAATCCCATGACTATTCAGGTTTGGACCTATGGGTGTTGTTTGGTGGAACTTCCCCCATCTACTCAGTTCTATTTGGTCTCTTCATCACCTGTGCTGCCTGGGCATGACCAGCATCTTTTCTTTCTTGCATTTTAACCATTTATTCTTTCTTGCATTTTAACCATTTATTCTTTCTTGCATTTTAACCATTTAAATGGCTCTTTTTTTAGCTCAGGTCAAATTCATAGTTACAAAGAGGTCAGTAGTAAAACTTTTCATCATTGCTCAGAATTAGTCTTTCATACACATACATATGCAAATACATGCACATACACCATCATTCATTCATTAGCAAGTCCTAAATTATTCCATCTACTTTATAAATATACACACACATGCACACACATACACACACACACACACACACACACACACACACACACACACACACACCCCAGACATACGTCCTTATTGTTTTATAGTTTTGCATCTCAAAACAGTGGAGATCATGCATCAGGCAGATTTTCTGCACTCAGAAAGTCTTCTGATGCTCAGATTTGGCTGTTTTCATCATTGATCCACTTCAGTATTAAATGGCTTTTTTAAGGCTATGCTGAATGCAAGCTTCTCAACGAGAAGAATCCTTGTCTTACAGGTTGTAATTCCTCTGAGGAAGATGCCAGTGGTGTTATTAGCTTTTCAACTCAGAATAATATGACAGAGAACATTTAAATCACTGCAAACAGTGGCTGGTAGAAAATGGTAAAAGAACTTATCCAAAGCATGACTTTCAGACATTTGGCTGTTGTAGTTCATAGGCAGGAAACCTGGGGCTTTTTCCTGAAAGACGGCTCTGGCCTCAAACTCCTTGATGCCATGAGTGAGATAGCTGCTGTCATCATGAGCACACCTGCCCCTGCTCCTCTTTGATTTTGTATCCAGAGCTTTGTAACCTAAAAAGCGTGCTTCTGTGTCATGCACTCACTAGACTCTCCCAGTTGCACTTGAAGAAAGTTTCAACTGCAGCTCATCAATCAGCATCACATTCTGAAGCTCCCAGAATAATAACACCCGGATAAGCCACACAGCATTAATGTGCAGGCCGCTAAAACTTGAGTACCTATAGAAACGCCTTGTGCTATATGCTTAGTCTTACTATAATACCACAATATTCCTTGGGTGGGGAGCGCTTCAGTCATGTCATTAAAGATGGGAATGTTATGAAAATTATATTTTCATATACTAAGAGAGCAGCAGGTGAGAAAACCAGAATAGAGATTAGTGACATTGAAGAAGCAAGCACATGGATTTGTATATAATAGAAGTGGTATGTAAAAGTAGTAGCAATTCTGCTTGCTGATGCTTCCTGAACACCTGACTTCCTGCCAGGCACCAAACGTGAGGTTGTGTTCACTATTCCACACAGTCCTCAGCACCCCAACAAGGTGCGTAGGATGGCTGCCCCGTTTAACAGATGGCATCACTGAGTCTCTATGATATTTTTCCTGTCATCTAGCCATGAAGCAGACACAGTACGTGACATCTGCCTCTCTGGGCTGAAATGACTGTGGAATCTCCCTTACCTGAAAGCTCAGGCACTAGGGCTAGCTGCTGAACTCAGGCTGATGCTGTCACTCTGCCATCAGCTGGTGCAGCAGCCCCTTGTGTGGTGGAGAGGTCTCGAGAAGCCAGGGCGCTGTGCCCACCGAAGCTGGGTATCTCAAAGCCTCGCCATGCCCCCTGACCAGTGCCAGATTCCCCCTCTGTACTTCGTGTCACACCTGGCAACAGAAGGGTGATATGAGCACAACTCTGCTTGTGCCAGGCCAGATCCCTGGGCACCCACCCCTGAGGAACAACTCCTACAGTACCATCATGGAAATCCTCCTTCCAGCAGCTGCCCCGCCCACACCTAGGCTCAGTGATATATGCTGGGCATCCTTGACTTGTTTTCCTGAAGGCTTTGGGTCTTCCCTAGACACAAGATTTTGGCAGAACCGCCCCATATGTGTAAGATGGGTCGAGAGGGGTCCGCACCATGGCATACAGTGGACGTGACTCAGCCACGGCCCTTGCTGGACCTGGACATTTCCAAACAAGGTGAGGACAGAGGCAACGAGGGCTGCTGGTGTGACTGACAGATGACAAAGAGAAAGCAGATCCTTTCAAAGCCTCTTTAGAACCCATTTTCTCTGTCCAGTAGGATGATCTTCTGACAAAAAGGTGGAAGACATATTTGTAGGAGAGGATTGATGTCTGTGATGGGCAAAGAGATCATATGAGAACATAACTACTAGAGTAGCATAAATCTCCAGGCTCAACATGTGCCGTTCCACAGAACTGAAGAGCGTGGGCATGCTGACAGTCATTCCTCAGGCACTATGAAATATGGAAAAGATGCCAGGAGACCGGGGTAAAAAAGATCGTTCTGGTTTTCAAAATAGGCAAGAAGTGGATTCCAGCAATCAGTCACGTGCTGGTGAAATGTACATCTGTTGAAAGAAAAGTTACACAGCCCAACCCTCAAAGATGCACTTTGCAAGTATCTAAGAAGGACATCAAAGACACTCATGGCTACACATAGGTTCACTAAGGACAAACAATGCCAGAAAAACCTCACTTCTGTTTTTGTAGCCTTAATGTACATCTGTGTCTTGAGTCTCTGAAGGCAGATGAGTGTTTGAAAATGACTTTCTTTGGGGGAGTGGGTGGGTAGAATAGACATGTTAGGTGAAGCTTGAGAAGTTGACTCACTGTCATCATCAGAGGCAGGCAGGTGCAGCTGGTGTATGTTCCCTGCCTAGCATGTGGAGTAGTATACTACAAGTGCTCACTAAGTATTCGGGGCACTGGGAACACTGAGACCAGCCAGGATTGGGTGGGGGTGGGGGAGTCTCATCATCACCAAGGGAAAGGGTAAAGGAATGCAAGTGTATAGTCAAGAAACAGTCTCCATATGTGAGAGCGGCTGAGGACGAGGCTGGGTGCTGGAATCCAGTGGCTGGAATCTGAGGATGTGGGTTCCCATGACATGGACGCTGCCATTGGAAACAGGATGAGTTTTGGGGGGATGTAGTGAGTTCCTTGTTGCTGGACCACTCCAGCAGAGGAGCAACAACCTACAAGGAGGCTGAAAAGACGTGCCAGGCTTTGTGGAGGTGGGGGCACTTGCTGATGTCACTCTAGGTGCCAGGCTGATCGGGGCCGACAGACTGCCCAGTGGAGTGAATAACAGGGACCAGGAAGGTGGCAGGCCCCTCACAGGGAAGTGTGTGGTGCATGCCACAGAGGAACGTCTATCTGGCCTGATGGGCTCAGGGCAGCTTCCTGGAGAAAGAAATCAGGCAAGTTTACCTGCTAACACAAAGGGAAGGAGAGCTCCAGAGGATGAAGAAGGCATGAGGCGGCTGCACTGGAGAAGGCGAAATAGAGCTGAGAAGGGGGAAGGACGACCCAAGTGAAGTGCAGACCCCCAGTGCTGGGACCTCATGAGGGAGTTCAGGAGGCACCTGGCACAGGAGAGGTGATCTTCCACAAAGTACTCACATTTATCTACCCAGAGTTCAGGTTTTGACACTAGGAGCAGTGGAAGGGCCAAGGCCTCAACATTTGAAGGTGTTTGCATGAAAGCGTTTAAGATTGTGATCCACAGGATGGCAGCTTGGTGGGAAAAGAGGTAATGCCGGAGAAGGCCATGGACAGAAAGAAGGAGAAAAGGCAGCATTTCAAACCCCCAGGTGCTAAGAGAAGGCAGTGACCCAAACCCCTAGGGGCAGAGAGAAGGCAGCACCCCAAAGCCCCATGAACAGAGAGAAGACAGCACCACAAATCCCTAGGGACAGAGAGAAGACAGTGTTCCAAATCCCCAGAGACAGAGAGAAGGAAGTGTCCCAAGCCCCCAGGGACAAGGAGGAAGTACCCCAAAGTCCCAGGAGCAGAGAGAAGGCAGAGTCCACACTTATAGTCCATGGAAGGAGAGAAGACAGCATCCCAAACCCGTGGTGTCCGTGAAGCCCATGCAGCAGTAAACAGACACAATAAGAGGGTGATTACATCTAAGGAATCATCCCTCTCTGGAAACTCTTCCCCCAGTATTTATTATGTAAATATACAAATATTCAGCAAAGTTAAAGGAATGATCAGATGACGGACCCAGATACCCACCATCCAAATTCAATATTTTGCTGTATTTGCTTCCTCTCTTTCTCTCACAAATACACACACACACACACACACACACACACACACACACACACACACACACACAAATCTTCTTTGCTAAATATTTGAAGGAAAGTTGTGTATAAACTAAGCTCTATATTCTAAGGGCATCTTCCTACATAAACAAAATGCCTGTACAAGGTATTTCCCCTTTTTCTTTTTTTCTTTTTATCTTTTTTTTTTTTTAATTTAGTTGTGGGGCACAATTCAGGGTTAGGTATACAAATGTTCATCATGCAGGTGCCCTTGGTGATGAGGTGTGACCCTCCCTCCCCTAGCAGTTTCCCTCAACTGCCAATCCCACTCCCCTTCCCCTGACAATTTCCCACCACTGCCAATCCCTTTCTTATAGTATTATAATTGTTCAAGGTCCACTTATGAGTGAGAACATATGGTACTCAGATTTTTGTTTCTGTGATAGATCACTGAGTATGATCAACTCTAAATCTATCCAAGTTGCTGCAAAGTCCATATGCTTGTCCTTCTTTGTGGCTGTATAATATTCCATTGTGTATATGTACCATTTTTAAAAATCCAGTCCAGCTTTGATGGGCAACATGGTTGGTTCCATGTTTTTGCTATTGTGAATAGAGCTGCAACAAGCATGCATGTGCACATATCTTTTTGGTAGAATGATTTGAGTTCCTCCAGGTATATTCCCAATAGGGGGATTGCTAGGTCATATGGAAGGTTAATTTCTAGTTCTTTCAGAAATCACCACACTGTCTTCCAAAGAGGTTGCACTAGTTTGCATTCCCACCAGCAGTGTAGAAGGGTTCCTTTTTCTCCACATCCTCGCCAGCATCTGTTGTATTGGTACAAGAACAGGCAAATAGACCAATGGAAAAGGATGGAGATTCCAGAAGCAAAGCCCCAATTTCTCAACCAACCCAACTTTGACAAACTTTGCTTGTATTATTAATGATGGCCATTCTTATTGGGGTTAGGTGGTATCTCAATAAGGTTTTGATTTGCACTTCTCTGATGATGAATGAGGCTGAGCACTTTCTCATGTGTCTGTTGGCTGCCCATATATCTTTTTTTGAGAAGTGTCTATTCATGTCTTTTGCCCACTTTTTAATGGGACTGTTTGTTTTTTTCTTTTAGGCGCATTTGAGTTCCTTTTGTCAGATATACAGTTGGCAAATATTTTTTTCCCATTCTGTGTGCTGTCTCCCTGGTCTCCTGATTTTGCTTTGCAGAAGCTCGTTGGTTTGATGAGGTCCCACTTGTCTATCTTATTTCTTACAGTATGGGCACTTAGGGTTTTGATCAGGAATTGATTGCCAGTTCCAATTTCCATAAGGGTGTCTCCTGCATTTTCTAAGATTCTTATAGTTTGAGGTTTTATGTTTAGGTCTTTGATCCATTTAGAGTTAATTTTTGTGCATGGTGATAGGTAGAGGTCCTGTTTCAATCTTTTGCATGTGACCAGCCAGTTTTCCCAGCACCACTTACTGAATAGGTTCTCTTCTCTCCAGTGGTTATTGTTGGAGGCTTTGTCAAAGTTGTGTTGGTTGAGAAATTGAGGCTTTGCTTCTGGAATCTCCATCCTTTTCCATTGGTCTATATGCCTGTTCTTGTGCCAATACCACACTGGATTACTGTAGCCTTATAGTAAAGCTTGAAGTCTGGAAGTGTGATGCCTCCTGCTCTGTTTCTTTCAGTAAAGAATATTTTGGCTATTTGTGGTTGCTTATGTTTCCATATGAATTTCTGTATTGTCATTTCCAGGTCTGAGAAGAATGATGTTGGTAATTTAATGGGTATAGCATAAAATATATAGATTGGCTTTGGTAGGATGAACATTTTAACAATGTTGACTCTTCCTATCCATGACCATAGAATAGTTTTTCATTTGTTTGTATTTTCTTGAATTTCTTTGACCAGTGTTTTGTAGTTCTCATTGTAAAGATCTTTCACTTCTCTGGTTAGGAAGATGCCGAGGTATTTCATTTTTGTGTGTATGTGGCTATTGTGAATGGGATTGTGCTTTTTATTTGGCTCTCTGCCTGCTTGTTTGGTGTATAATAATGCAACTGTCTTTTGCACATTTATTTTGTACCCCAAGATTTGTCAAAGTCCTTTATCAGTGCAAGCAGGTTTTTGACAGATTCTTTTGGATTTTCAAGGTATAGGATCATATCATCAGCAAAGAGGGATAACTTGACTTCCTCTTTTCCTACTTGGATACCCCTGATTTCCTTCTCTTGTTTAATTGTCCTTGCTAGGACTTCCAACACAATGTTAAACAAGAGGAGTGAGAGTGGGCAACCTTGTATTATTCCAGTTTTCAGAGGAAACGTTTCCAGTTTCTGTCCGTTTCACAATATGTTAGCAGTGGGTTTATCATAGATGGCACTAGTTTGAGGTATGTTCCTTCTATACCTAGGTGTTTGAGGGTTTTTATCAAGAAGGGATGCTGGATTTTATCAAAAGATTTTTCTGCATCTAATGAGATAATCATGTAGTTCTTGTTTTTGCATCTGTTGATGTATTTAATTACATTTATGGTCTTGAGAATATTGTACCAGTCCTGCATCCTGGGGTTGAAACCTACTTCGTCATGGTGGATGATTTTTGAGATGAGTTTTTGGATCCGATTTGCTAGAATCTTGTTGAGGATTTTTGCATCTATGTTCAAAAGGGATATTGGCCTGTAGTTCTCTTTTTTTGTTGTTGGATCTTTACCCAGTTTAGGTATCAGTGTGATGTAAGCTTCATAAAATGGCTTGGGGAGAATTTCATCTTTCTCAATTACCTGGAATACTTTCCAGGGTAAGGATTGAAATGGAAAGGATTGATATCATTGAAATGGCAAGGAATGGTATCAGCTCATCCTTGTACATATTGTAGAATTCTACTGGAAAGCCATCTGGTCCAGGGCTTTTTTTTTTTTTTTTGAGTTGGAGTCTCACTCTGTCGCCCAGACTGGAGTGCAG
>NW_007245662.1:0-33375 GCF_000164805.1 Carlito syrichta | reverse complement strand
TTGTAGAGATGAGGTCTCGCTGCCCAGGCGGGTCTCGAACCCGCGGGGCTCAGGTAATCCACTCACCTCAGCCTCCCAAAGGCACGGAATTACAGGCTGAGCCACCGAGCCCGGCAGTCCAGGGCTTTTTTTTTGGGGGGGTGGGTAGTTTTCTTATGCCAGAGTCAATTTCCTAAGGTTGTTATTGGTCTATTTAGTGTTTCAATGTCTTCTTGTTTCAACCTGGGGAGGTTGTGTGATGGTCAGAAAGTCCTACATTTCATTTAGGTTATCAAGTTTGTTTCCATACAGGTGTACATAGTAATCTCTGATAAGCTTTTGTATTTCTTCAGGGTCAGTTGTGATTTGATCTTCCGTATTTCTGATTGTGTTTATGTGGGCTTTTTCTCTCGTTTTCTTGGTCATTCTGGCTAGGGGTTCATCAATCTTGTTAATTCTTTCAAAGAACCAGTTTTTTGTTTTGTTGATGTTTTCTATGATACTTTTGTCTTCTGATTCCCATATTTGGGCTCTTATTTTGGTGATTTGAATTCTTCTGCTAAAGTTAGGGTTTTGGTATCTTCTCTTTCTAGCTTCCTTAGGTGATTTGTTAGGCTCTGAACTTGTGATCGTTCCATTTTTTTGATATGTGCTCATAGAGATATAAATTCTCCTCTTAGAACTGATTTCACGGCATCCCAGAGGTTTTGGTAAGATGTTTCTTCATTTTCATTTGTTTCCAGGAATTTTTTAATTTCTGCTTTGATTTTAGTGTTGACCCAGTAGTTGTTCAGCATCATGCTGTTTAGTGCCCATGTCTTTCTGGGCTTTGGGAAAATTTTGTTGGTATTGATATATATTTTTATGTGGTCTGAGAAAGTGCATGGCAGTATTTCAACCTTATGGAATTTGTTTATGCTTGATTTATGGCCAAGTATGTGATCGATCTTGGAGTACGTTCCATGTGGTGATAAGTAGAATGTATATTTTGTGGTTGTTGGGTGGAATAATCTGTAGGTATCTATGAAGTCCATTTGGTCGAGTGTCAAGTTTAGGTTCTGGATCTCCGAATCGATTTTTTGCCTCTATGATCTATCCAAGACTGTTAATAGAGTATTCAAGTCCCCTGCCATGATAGTATTAGAGTCAATATATCTTTTTTTAGTTTACTTAGTAGTTGCTTTATAAATGCTGGTGCTCTTGTGTTGGGTGCATATATGTTTAGGATGGATATTTCTTGTTGATTGATTAAACTTTTTATCTTTATGTAGTACTCTTTTATATCTTTTTAAATATCAGACAATGTTGTTTTGTCTGATATTAAGGTTGCAACTCCTGCCTTCTTTTGTGATACATTTGCCTGGAAACTCATTTTCCTTTCTTTAACTTTGAGTCTGTGTGCATCCCTTGTGATGAGATAAGTTTCCTGGATACAGCAAATAATTGGGTCATGGTTTCTTATCCAGTTTGCCATTCTGTGTCTTTTCAGTGGTGCATTTAGTCCATTCACATTCAAGATGATTATTGAAATGTGATTGTTTATCCCTATCATGAGGTTCTTATAAAGATTTTTTTTTCATGTTTGCTTGTTATCTCTTGGCTTTGGGATTGATGCATGTGTGTGTTTTCAAGTTTGCTGTTGTGCTGTATTCTCTGTTGATTCTGTGCTCTGCTGTTTTCATGAGAAGTGTGTGGTCATTCTTTTCTTTTTTTCTCTCTCTCTTTCTTTTGTTCTTAATACCTTTTTAAGTATCTCCTGTAGAACTAGTCTGGAAGCTGAATAATCTCTTAGGGACTGGATGTCTGGGAAGGATTTTAATTCTCTGTCACTGATGAAGCTGAGCTTGGGTGGGTAGGAAATTCTTAGTTGAAATAGTTTGTCTTTGAGGACTTTGAATATTGGACTCCAGTCCCTTCTTGCTTGTAGTGTTTCTCCTAATAGGTCTGCTGCTATTCTGATTGGTTTTCCCCAGTAGTAGTCTGACCTTTCTCTCTTGCCTCCTTTAGGATTTTTTCTTTGGTACCTACTTTGTATAGGCAATTGTGTGTCTAGGGGTTGGTCTTCTCATTTGATGTTTTGTGGGGGTTCTCTGTATCTCTTGTGCTTGGCTGTTCACATCTCTGGTAAGATGGGGAGAGTTTTCTCGGATTACTTCCTGGAATACTTTCTCCAAGGTGTTTCATTTCCCTTTCTTCTTCTGCGATACCTGTAAGACATAAGTTCAGCCTCTTGAAATAATGACACATCTCTTATAGGCTTTGTTCTTTCTTTCTGAGTTTTCTTTCCATGTTTTTTACAGATTGGGTTAATTCCATGTTCCAGTCTTCAAGTTCTGAGATTCTTTCTTTGACTAGATTAATTCTGCTTTCAATGCTTGTCATCTTGTTATTTATTTCCTGGATGAAATTTCTTGTGGCCAAAATCTCTATTACAAGTTCATTCAGTGTTGCATCTTGTCTTTCTTGAGTCTTATTCACTCTTTCCATTCATTCACTAGTCCCTGTCATATTCTGGGACTAGTCGTTGGTGACTTCCATTGTTTGGGCTCTGGGGGTCTTATTTTTCAGGAGTTTTCTCTTAGTTACACTTGAAATTACTGGTGGCCTTCCTTTAGTTTTTCCTCATTTGTGACAGATCTCCTTAGTTGTATTATTCAGTGTCAGTGGGAGAGACTTTCCCTTCTGATGTTTGTTCAGCCCTCTATTCTTCCCTGATCTGGGCTCTAGATTTGTTCTATTTTGAAACAGGACTGTGGGTAGGAAGCTTTGCTCTCTCTGGTAGTTTTGAAAGTCAAATAAGATAGGGAATGGGGAGCTAGGATTCAGAAACTACTTGCAAATTACAAAGTTCATTGATTGTGGCATGTGTTCCCCGAGATCCACTCTCCACCACCATGCTATATGATGATGCAATGGGTACATGTGTGTACCCCCTGAGTCCAAGATACAATGACAGCAGTGAGGAGCACAGAGAAAAATAGAATGAAATAAGATGGACAAGAATTTTAAAAAAAAAGAATGAAAGAAAAACACAGAACGATGAAAACAGAAACCAAAGAAAAAACATTTGAACACACACATACAAGCAGATATACACACACACCCCAAAACCAACTGGGATAACAACAAAGTGAAACAAAAAAAAGGAAAACTAAGCACACACACACACACACACACACACACACACACACACACACACCTAGTACAAAATGAATGGAGAAGAAAAACAGAAAGACCAGGAAAAAAAATAGAATTCAGATTGAACCCTCACACATATATTGACACACACCTTAAACCAAAATAAAATAAAATAAAATAAAGAGAAGAACAAAAGAGCAAAAACAAACCAACAACAAAAAAAAAACTGAAGAATGAACGCTCGATCATTCATATACACACATAAATAGAAAACAAAAAACAAAGGAAGAAAGAAAAAGGAAAAGAAAAGAAAAAAAAGGGGGAGATGCAGATCAAACCCCCACATACACAATCACGCACAAAGGAAAAACATTTTTAAAATAGATGAACTAACAAACAAACAGGCAAAAAAGTTTTAAAAATTAAAAAACATTTTTAAAAAAGAAAAAAGTTTTAAAAATTTAAAAATTAAAAAAAATAAGGAAAAAGAAACAAAACCTGCCTTCTTGTGGCAGGCTCTGTAAATGTTCCTCTTGTCTGCTCTCCCCTGCAGAGTCTCCAGCTCTTTCACTCTCTCCCCAGTGTCTGGAGCAGGGAAGGAGGAGGGGCAATGGAGGTGGGTGGGGCTGCAGTCCTCCCCTCCCACTCTCGTATGGTCAGGGAGATCTCCTCCAGTGGAGAGGTGCAGGATTTTCTCTTCCCTGGTTATGTACTCATGGGGGTTGTCCCAGCCAAGCCTATCCTGGAATGGAGTTCTCCTATTGCAACTGATGTCTAGGCTCCACCTGGGTTTTTTCCTCTCAGTCGTGGCCCAGTTGTGTGGGTCTGATGTTCAGAGGATTGCTGGGGTGGAAGGAGTTTGGGTCAGCCCTGAAGTCACCACTGAGCTCTTTGGAGTTCTTCCTTGTCCTTTTCTGGCCACACCCTTTGTCCCACATTTAGTTCAGCCTGGGACTCAGGTCCCTCCGAAGTTTGTGCTTTCAGGATATTCCTTCTGGGTCACGATCAACACCTGAGTAGTTGATCTGCCAGTCACAGAGCTCGGGTCTGTAGCTCTGTGGTGAGCAAATCGGAGTACTTTCCTGCCCCACCTTCACGATGTGGTGGGATGCCTCTCTTATCCTCTCTGGTGGGACTCTGCCTCTGAGCTCCCTCTGCAGCCCCTACTGCCAGTGCCCAGCCAGGCACTGACGTGGTGAGGCAAAGCCTGGAGCTTGCAGTCTCTCCTGCTGCAATGATGAGACAGAGCGTGGAGCCAGTAGTCTGTGCCTGCCACTTTTTACAGGAAAACTTTTGTCCACTTTAAAAAAATGATGCTCAGCTTCTGCAACCTGGAAAGTGCCAAGGACCAAGTAGAGAAACTGCAGCACCAGCTGCTGCACCAGGAGGGTCCTGGCCACTTGCTCATGAGCCCGCACTTAGTCCATCTCTCCCAGTATTTTCTTCCCAGGAAGTTTTTTTGATTTTTTTAAGTGATGTTTGGCTTTTGCTTCCCGGGAATTGCTAGGGTCCATGCCAAGCAGCTGCAGCACCAGCCACTGTACCTGGAGAGCCTTGGCTGCTAACTCTCTAGTGCTCACTCAGCCAGCCACTCACATGCCCACTCACTCACCTGCACGTATGCAAAATTTTCCATATACTCACTCATTCACATTGGGACTTGCATAGTCTGACTGACTCAGCCGCCATCTTCCCAACCCTCTTCCCCCTTTTTCAATTTTTTTTTTAATTTATTTTTTTTAGTTGGAGTCTCACTCTGTCGCCCAGACTGGAGTGCAGTGGTCGCTCCCAGCCACCACAGCCTCGACCTGCTGGGCTCCAGCGATCCTTCCGCCTCTGCCTTCCAAGTAGCCAGAATTACAGGCAAACACTACCATGCCCAGCTGATTTTTTGATTTATTGTAGAGATGGGGTCTCGCTGCCCAGGCGGGTCTCGAACCCGCGGCTCAAGCAATCCACTCACCTCAGCCTCCCAAAGGCGTGGGATTACAGGCTGAGCCCCTGAGCCCAGCTTTCAATTTTTAAATAATCTGTGAGCTGACCACTAAACAACCTTCATGCAGGTACTTGCCTCATTCAATTATTACATTGCTTTTGAAAAATGGTGATTTTTCTAAGTGAACCATTTCTTTTAGATTTTTAGCTAGCTTCTTACTGTCAAAAAGAATTTCTTTTCCTTTAGCTTTGTTGTGTTATTGTGGACTCAGAGGTTTTGAATTCTGGGTTTTTGATTCCTTGGATTTAAAATATGTGCTGATTTCATATAAGGTCCCTTTTTCTCAGAAGCTCATTTTCTGATAATGTCAGCTGAATGCACTGTTATGTATTTGATGAAGTAGAGTTAATAAGAAGTTGAGAGAATCCATAGGCATTTAGCCCCACTTACCACAGCTGAATGAGCAAGATAATTTCCGGGTCTTTCTAAGAGAAAGTGGATGGGGGAATTTGGATGAAACATTTGGGCACAAGTAGCGTGGCAGGGACCTTCAGATCCTAGGAAAATAGAACACAGCTGTTTCCCGCTCCCTCTTCACTTCACCCCACACCACATCAGCCAACGTCACCATCCAGAGCCTAGGAGGTGGTCCCTGCATGTGGTGTTGACGTGTGACCATAGTTGATAGCACCTCAAAATAAACGATGCTAGTCATAATGACTTGACACACCAATGTCAAGGTGAAAATGTCTACACTACCGTAGCAATGTAGACAAATGTAAATCCTTTGGAGATAAACGTCTGTTGTTAAAGTAACAAATGAATAAATAAATCTCAAGAGCTAAAGCTAAGGTGGCACGTTGATGGTTTAATATTTATGTTGAATTAAACCAGCAGAGATTGAGCTGTTCATGTAAGTACAGGCATATGGAGCTTGAAAACCCTGGTTAGTGATGGTTCTTGTCACTCCCCATCTGGCTCCCTGGTTGCGGAGTTAGTCTCCTGAGCCTGTGAACCCATGTGAATGTAGACTCCCAGACAGCCCAAGACTCTGCCCCAGGAGGGAGTGAAATGGATTTTGCATTTTCCACCACATCATCCACCCCCCCCAACCCCATGCTCTCTTGAAGCTGGTAACCACTACTCTGCTGTCCTCCTGCTTCTTAAGACACTCCTCTACCACTTTTCAAGGCACATAAACTTCCAGAACACTTTGAAAGTGCTAGCCACAAGCTGTTCTGAAAAGCACAGCCATCAGGAAACCAGAACACGATTCTGGGTGGCCGCGGGTCACTGTGGTTGGTGGGACCTGCTGCTCTCTTTTTGAACTCTTCGGGTGCTTAGAGCCTGGCACCTGGGTGCTATTTATATCAACAACACATGGGAAATGCTCAGATGGAGAAAGGTAGACTGGGAAGGGTGGACAGGGCATCAGAGGAGGGAGCAGTGCCCATGCTCTTTTGAGCCACTACTTGTTGTAGAAGGAATCATGTAGGTTCTTCCCTCTTTCAAATGACACCTGCTTATATGTTCTTGCAGAATCACTGTTAGAAAAACAAATATAGTGAACTCAAAAGAACCTAAATGAGGAAGAAATGTTGGAAAATAGACACACGCCTAAGATAAACATACGTGATTTGAATGAGTTCGAGAAAAAGAGCAGCCGGATAATTCAAGGCTCACGTGAAGCAGCCTGTTGGATGGAGGGCTTCCTTTTTTATTATATTCTTTAAGGTAGCAATCAGTAGGCATCAATGTGAATGTCCTTGTTAACTAAAATAGACTCCACATGAGTGATTCTGCCTCTAGAGAAGAGACACGAGTGCACCTGCAGACATTTCTTTCTTCTATCCAAACTTAAAGACTTCTGGAAATGTAACCAGTCTTGGGCTGTTCATTTGGTCTAGATGAGAGAGTATGTTAGAGCCGCAGAGCTCTATTCCATAGCCTGTGCTCTGACTCTTGAATTTTTATGACATGCGTTGAGTTGAGTACCTACTATGTGGTGAGCCCCTGTTAGATGTTTTCTTATTTTTCTTTGGCCACAGCATATTGACTCTTGGTATTTGGGGTGGTTGTAATTTCCAAATGAAATAAGGATGTTAAAAATTATTTATGTCCACACCATGGAATATCTTTACACCATTAAAAAGGGGGGAAATTCTGATACATGCTACAATGTGGCTGAACTTTGAGGATATTATGCTAAATGAAATAAGCCAGACACAAGATAGACACCGCATGATTCCATGTTTATGAGGTGCTTAGAGTCATCAATTCATAGAGATGGAAAATAGGATGGTAGGTGCCAGGGGCTGGGGAAGGGAGCTGAGGAGTGAGTGTTTAATGGAGACTGAGTTTCAGTTTGGGAAGATGAAAAGCTCTGGAGATGTATGTTGGCAATGGATGTACAACTGTGTACATGTACTTAATGCCACCGAGCTGTGCACTTACAAATGGTTAGGATGGTACATTTTATATTATGTGTAGTTTACCACACAACTAAACATCTATTTTAAATGTTTAGTTCTTAATAAACTTGTATAGCACTTTGTCAGCTAAGGTAGTTTTTTTTTTTTTAATTATTCATCAGCACTGATAATATAAGGATTTTTTAAATGTATAAATTATACCTAACTATATAACTTCAGGCATGATAAGATTTGACTCCAACCTTTTAACTGGCATCAATGATAGCTAAAGTATATGTTTATACCTTAAAAAATGTAAAGAACTTAGCCATGCCCACTGTAAGGAAGGGGTTCATGAAACTCTGACCTTGAGTTAACCATCTGTCTCTCTTACCCTGAAGACCTGACAAGGTAAGGATGTTAGCTGTGTTACTAGGGACAATGTCAGTGTTAACAGGAAGTTGAGTCAGGTCTAAGAGAAAGAGAAGTGTCTGATGGGAACATCATGCTTGGTCTTCCCTGAGGACAGACTTGGAAAACTGGGCACATCCCTTCAGGGAACCAGAAGTTGTACCTCTGGATTCTTCAGAGAAGATGCTAGTCCCTCCTGATCCAGAGCAGCCCTCCACATGCCCCGCATTGATGTTTCCACATATCTGAAACTGTCACCTGAAAACCTGAGGCTGCCAGGAGACAAGCTGAGGCTCCTGTCCTGACCAGGATGTGCTTCTGAATCAAAACAGGTACCTTTGTGCACCATTAAGAGGACAAACCCACAGTGAAGTAACTGTAAGATGAGACTATGGAATGCCAGGGCCCTGGACCTGGAAACAGAGACAGAAGTACAGTGCCCCTGAGGGAACCTGAACTAGAGCTCATGTCTGAACCCAGGGGAGAAAGACTGAAAAAGCAAAATAGCCAGGACCCGAGGCAGCACTTATATAGATGAGGTACCTGCAGGACTGCCCTTCAGTGACACGGACCATGCCTCTAGCAGGGATGCCTGGAGTGTGGTGTCCTCAGTGTGATGAAGGCAGAGCTCTGAGCCACTGCAGGAAGAGCAGGACCTGCCTGGCCAAGCATCTTCAGAGGCCAGGGGGAAGCACCAAGGAGGGGCAAGGATGGGAAGCATTCATCTGCTGGAAGACAAGTTCAGTGCAAATGCAACACAGGCAAAGGAGCAGCTGTGAAATGACTCTAAGTTGATGTAAGAGGCACATTGAAATAAAGGAGAGAACAGTCACATCCATCATGAGCATGAGAAGAAAGGCAGATATGAATCGAGAACAGATGTTTTGAAAAATGAGGAAACAAAGTAAAAAACACAGACACTAAAGCTTAAAAATAAGACACTGGTCTGGACAAACTGTAGACCGGATATCTGGGAAGAAAATTCTGAGTTATTAACTAGAACATCACTGAGAAATACAGAGAAACGAAGAGTAGGAAGTAGAAGTCAAAAAACAGGGAGGAAGAACACTGATGCTCCAACATACTAATAGGAACTTCAGAAGAAAAGAGTCTACAGAATGACAGAGAAGCAGTATTCAAGGAATAGTGACTGAGGATTAACCAGGAGGACATCATCCACCATCAGACTGACAGTGTTCCCCTATTGCCTGGAAGGAAACAAATCCCTACCTGAACAGAAGTTAAACTCAAGATCATCCATGGTTGAGAAGTTTCTGCCAGCCATCACCTAGAAAGACTCAAATCTACAAAGCAACAAGATTAGACCAACAATAGATTCCTCATTAGAGAAAAGCATATATAAGAAAGTGATCAAATTATAGTTTCCAAGTGCTGAAGAAAAATTAAATTCCCACCTAAAATTTCATACCTAATTTAAAAATTAGTTATTATTTAGAAAGTCAGATATACAAAATTTCAAACTTCTATTATACTTGAAAGATTGCTGCAATGCATATTAAAGCAAGAAAAAGTAAGAGAGGAAAAGTATGAATACAAGAAACAGTGAACAGAGAAGGCAATAAAAATACTGTGCATCTTATTAATTTTTGAGAACTAAAAATAACTTGAATTGTTTAGTTTACTTGAAAAAAGAGACTTCAATATGTGAAGAGATGCTCATATCTATATATTAAGCAATAATTTTAGTAAAGGCAAGATGTATAAAAAAGAATAAGAAGCATGAACCAATAAGACTCTTACAACATGGCATTAAATTCTATAAAATATGAAGGTGAGATGGACAAATCTATGATGGTAAAATTTAATAATTTATCAGAAGCAATTGCTCAAGCAGACAAAAAATTTAGTGAGAATATAGATGATTTGAACGGCACAATGACAAATGTAATATGATAAATATATATCGACAAGTATGGAAAAACATTCTTAAAAGCACACTTGAAGCAGTTGTAAAATCAACAAAAATGCTAAAAATAAATATGATGCAGTTACTACCTCTTAATGTAATGCAATCAAATTAGAAACTGTAATATAAACAAATATACCCATGCATTTAGAAACACTCAGTGCCAAAAGGAAGTACTCTTCTCCATAATTCATAACTTAATGATGCTACAATTTGTACTGTAAAATACTTGAAGTTAACATGAAATGAACTAATATCAATACTTGTGAAAATACAGCTAAAATGCAACTTAGATTGGGAATTTTTAAAGTCCATAAATGAGCTGGCTCCATAGCTCAGGGGTTAGAACACTGGTCTTGTAAAAGTTCATAGATGTATTTATTGGAAAATTGCAAGAAAAATGGAAAATAAGTGACTTAAATAAATATCAAAATAAACTATAAAAAGAACTGAGGGCGGCAAATAAAGTAAGAAAAGATAGCCGGGCTCGGTGGCTCAGCCTGTAATCCCGCGCTTTGGGAGTCTGAGGTGAGTGGATTGCCTGAGTCCACGGGTTCGAGACCCGCCTGGGCAAGACCTCATCTCTACAGCAAATCAAAAAAGTAGCCGGGTGTGTTAGTGCGCGCCTGTAGTTCCAGCTACTTGGAAGGCTGAGGCGGAAGGATCGCCGGAGCCCAGCAGTTCGAGGCTGCAGTGGCCGGGACCGTGCCACTGCCCTCCAGTCTGGGCGACACAGTGAGACTCCAACTCAAAAAAAGAAAAGGTGATAAAGATAAAAGAAACATAATCAAAATGGAAAACAAAATACTAGTTCTTTAAAAATAGACAAACCTCTATCAAAACCAATCAAATCAGAAAAACTTTAAGAAGCACTATCAGAAACAGTAAATTTTTTAAAAAGTAGCACAATTAATAATCTTTTTTTATTTTTATTTTTTTGAAAGCTCTTATTGTTTTCTTTATTTTTTATTGCTAAATTCCATTACACATTGGTAACAACTCTCAGGGCAGAGCATTTCAAGGTTTTATTGTGCTCCTCTAGTTGTTAGCCAACTGATCTTTGGTCCCAAGCCTTCTTGTTCCTCATAAGTTAGTTTTCATCATTCCCTAGGAGAGGTTCTGTTATTTATTTTTATTTTTATTTTATGTATTAACATATTTTTTATTTTAAAATTGTGGGGTACAGTTAAGGGCTAGGCATACAAATATGCATAGTGTAGGTACCCTTGTTGATGAGTTGTGCCCCACCCCCGTTCCGAGACAGATATTGACTACTATTAATCCCACGTCCCTTCCCCTCCCTGGCCCCCCCCATAGTTTCCCGCCACTGTCAATCCTTTTCTATCATATTACGATAGCTGCCCAAGGTCCACTTATGAGTGAGAACATGTAATATTCAGATCTTTGTTTCTGTGAGATATCACTCAGGATTATAAACTCTAATTCCTTCCAGGTTGCTGCGAACACGATAGAATATTATGCAACCATAAAAAAGAATAATCTTTTTTTTAAAGCAGGATTTATTGAGAGGACAGAAAAACTCCCACAGTGGGAGGGGGCCCGAAAAGTTTGCCTAATTAACAATCTTATGGTAATAAATTTAAAAATCTAGATGAAATGGCAATGCTTTGTAAAAAATAAAATTGAATAATAAGTAAGAATTGAAATAAACTTAAGAGAACATCAGAATCTTAAAAATAAAAGAAATAAACTAATTACCAGTAAATAAATTCATAATTTTAAAAATCTGGATCTGTACATCCTTAAGAGAGAGAGAAAGAGAGAAGACACAAGAAAGGGAAAGCTCTTCAGTCAGCATGATGAATGGTATATTTTTGGTAGCAAAACCGGCCAAGGACCGTATAAGGACAGAAAATTATAGGTCAGGTGGACTGGTGGCAATAGATGGAAAATATTAAGGAAGAAAATATTAAGTAAGACATTAGACAATTGCAGGTACATAAATATATATATATGTCTGTTAAATATGCGTATGCCCATCAATTTAATACAGTGATAACCTTTGACCACATGTGGTTCATCTTTTCGCCTGTGAAAAGATGGTTTCACATCAGCAAATGTGTCAGATAGAAGGTTCACAAGTAAGAGACACCACACTGCTGTGTCAGTGCAAATCTTTCTCACCCAGCTCAGTCCCCACACATGGTGACTCTCCTGCACACAGTGACCATTTCATATATGGTAACTGTGCCACACTCAGTAACTGTCCCATGCAAGGTGGCTATCTCATGCACAGTAGCTGCTACTTTCAGGGTGGCTGTCCCATGCACAGTGACTATCCCATGCATGATGACTGTCCCATGCAGGGTGACTATCCCACATAGGATGACTATCCCATACTGTGGCTGTCCAACCCACAGGGTGGCTATCCCATGTCCAGTGACTGTCCTGTGCATAGTGGCTGTCCCAAGCACACATGGTGGCTATCCCACGAATGCTGACTGTCCCGTGCACAATGGCTGTCCCACACATGCATGGTGGTTGTCCTATGCATGATAGTTGTCCCATCCATGGTGGTTGTTCTATGCATGGTGGTTGTACTACTCATGGTCACTGTCCCTTTTACGGGTTCATCCTCCCCCATGCCTCTCTCAATTCTCTGGGGTGGCACTCCTTGTTTTATTGTTGTCTGGGCATTTTTGTTAAGATCAACTTAATCACATTAAAATTTTGATGAGTGTATTTGCGCACACAGCAATTTATAAATCAGGCAGCACCAGACTACCAGCAGTTTAGCGCTGGGGAGTGGTGAGAGAAACTTCATAAGATGTTTACACAAGCAAACCAGAGAACACATGTTTGCTTGGTTAGGGAGGAAGGTCCCTAATTCGAGATAATTAATGGTTTCTGATTGATGGAGTCCCCAGTTACAGATCAAGCTGTGGTTTCTGATTGGTGGAGTCCCAAGTTAAAGGTTATGCAGTGGTTTCTGATTGGTGGAGTCCCTAGTTTGTATTCGGGTGCCAGTTACTGATTGGTAAAGTCTTTTGTTTCATCGTATTGTTTACACTGGACTTTGGTTTGCTTAATAGGAGATTAAAGCTCTGGAACCATCCCAGCCTAATAGCCTCCTAGTTAAACTTTGGTTAACCCCATGGTGGTCTCCCATCAACCCTGTGACCTCATTGAGACCATCTCAATGACTGTGTCACTGTTGTGGTTTCCCTACTAGACACAGTCCTGGAGACAGTGAAGACACTAAGTGAGGATCTATGGCATGAAAGAGTGGATTAACGTGTTGACCATGTGCAAGGTGAAAATCACTCAGTAGTGCAGACGCTGCCCCTTGTGAAACATTCTCACAATAATTACTTATCAAGAAATAATTCCTCAAGACAATCTTCTGCAGTCACCAAGATGAGGGGAGGAGAATGCACTACTGCATGGCAGCAGCAGATTAAAGCCCGTCAGTGGGCATAGATCTTGTGTGCAGCTGGCACGCAGCATAGTATTCAAAGTACATCTGTTTCCGGGGACTGTCTCCTCACTGCATTAGATCCATCCATCTCAGGGCTTGAATCCAGATGCAGAGGGTATTCCGGCATGTTCCCCTGACACCCCTCACTTTAAGGAAGAAAGGCATTGGCTTGGATCCTTTAAAAAATGATTCAAGCAGTATTTTATCTGATTAGCCCAAGGTGACTTGATCATTGTCTGTGGGTCAAAAGTATATGCTCAGAACACTTTAGATCAGTTGTATACGGCCTTCTCCATGATTTTCAGATATGCATCTATAATATTATCCTGCAGAATGAAAATGGAGAGACTATATATATATATTCATATATATATATGAAAATATAATTCATTTCTAATGAGACTTTGTGACAGTATAGTAAAATAAACCACTGTGATCACATTTTGCCTTTTGGGTTAATTTCATGGCTCATTAATAGGTTTCAGTACTCACTTTAAAGATGGCAGTCTCTGCTAAAAGATTTTAATTCTTATATATCACCAATTACCTGTGATTCCTTTGGTTAGATTTTAGTTCAGATTCTAAGTAAGCATTAGAAATTGTCCTTGCTGAAAATAAGAAAATAATAACACAGATTAAATATTAAGAGGCTTCATTACTTTATAAAGGAACTTAGCCATGTTTATGTTGCATTATGAACAGGTGTGTGTTTGCTCCAATTTAAGGAAATCGTGTTGATTTTCTAAGGTCAGTTTTGATCAAATTACAAGGTGGAGGACTTGTAAGCTGGTGGGAAGTCTTCTGGTGAAAGGAGACGGGAATGACGGAGGCTTGGAAAGCCTTGGTTCTACACTCCTTATGGCTACAGTACCTCAAACAACCCGTATCACCGCTGTGCCTCAAAGTCCTTGTATTTAAAATCAGGGTCAGACTATGAATCTCAGTACATAATTGCTCATGATTGCTATTCTATGTGATTGAGAAAAGTTTATGACCTGCCTCTCACACTCTGTTGAAGAAAAATCAAAATTAATCACTTGAAGTATTTTTCTCCATCACAGTTTCCTTCCACTCAGAAATAGCTTTAAACTGCAGGATCCAAAAAAAATTAATGGTTATTAAAAGGCCCTTTGTTAGCTTTTAAATTGAAGATAACATTGACACATTAAGCCAAGTATGGAACAGCAACTTCTTAAATATTAGGCATAAGAAATAATTAATGAATAGTGAAAAATCTGATTCCTAATCCTGACTCTGCTATTTCCTGTTTCTGGAGACCTGGACAAGTCATTGTTCTCTCTTACCACAGTTCATTCATTTACAAATGATGCAGCACGTCTGCCTCCTCTTACGGAGAGGAGCAAGGGACGTGCTTGGACGTAAAAACAAAACAAAAAACCCTGTAAACTGTAAAATTCCAGCAAAGGTAGCTGCTGTTGTTACCATTATGAAAGTTCCCTTCACAGTGCTTGGGAACGAAAGCTCTTACTATTCAAGTGAAACATCTGGCATGCAGGTTACAGCCAGACATAAAAATCACATCTTGTATCAATCTGATGCATAATTAGAATCATTGCATTTAAGCCCTGATTTAATTTTTTGACTTTTTTAAAGGCTAAAGATCACTCAGTGTAAAGTTTTGTAATAGAGTTGGTTGATGCAGTCATTCCATTCATCTATTCTGCCTGTGGGTTGCACACGCCAGGGCGATGAACCACTTGTGGGTGTCAACGCAGCACCAAGTTCACCCCATCTGCTGAGTGGGCAGGTTCCCCTCATGACTGGAGAGCAACACATGACACCCTATGCGGGTTCTCTCTTGGAAGGCAGGGCTGGCCATGCTCATGTGTCTGGGAAGCTAGTAACTGTCACCAGCCTGGAACCAACCCAGCACATTGAGGAGATGAAACGGAGTCCTTCCGGTGTAGACTCCATTGTTATGACCCAAGGGACAGCCTGGGCTTCTGCTTACTCTCTTTAGGATACTGGGTGTTGACAAAACAGTGCCAAACTAAAATGTTTTAAGATGGCTTATTCCGAACCAAGCTTGAGGACCTACGCCCAAGCAACACCTATCCTCAGGAGGTCCTAAGAATGTGTGCCCACCATGGTTGAACAGTGACTTAGTTATATGCATTTTAGTAAAGTAGATGTTACAAGAAACTATAAATCAATATATGTGAGATTTTCATTGGTTTGACCCAGGAAGGAAGGACATTTTCAAGCAGGAGCTTACAGGTCATAGGTAGATGCAAAGATTTCTTGACTGGTAATTTGTAGTTCCTATCCAAGAAATGTTGGAAATCAGTAAAGGAGATATTTTGTTGGGATAAGGGGCGAAAAACTCCTGGTTTGTTAATATGTAGATGAAATCCTGTATGTGACCGACTTCAGAAAGGATAGATAAGTGTCTTACAAGGATCCAGGAATCTGGGAGTCCCCCCATAAAATACTTTGATTTCCTTTTTTATTTGTTAGGTGATGTTATGCCAGAGTCAGTTTAGAAAACAGACTTTAGTATATAAGTCCTTACCAGGCAGTGACTCCCCAAGCCTCTTAGTTAGAAATTTGGATAAGAGAGAAAAAAGGTCAGCTTTAGTCCTCACCAGTAGCTTAATCGACCTTTTTTTCCTTCACTTTGATATTTTCAATCCTAGAATGGAGATACTGATGCATCCGTTTTGTGTGCTCTCCTGGTGCTTCTAAGCCTCGGGGATCACACAGCCCAAATCATCTGCTGGCACCAAGAACCCATGCCAGCTGGTCACCACTGCAGCTAACATCAGGCATGAGCCAAGTGTGTTGGTCTTGGGTGCTGTTTCCACCCCACGGATGCATTGTAGGAACAAGTGTCTCTCTTTCTGCCTTCCTCAAATTCCATTGCAGTAGATAATTTGTAAAGGCCAGTGGCCAAGATGAAGATTATAGTATTTTACAAATTCTTCATTGATTTGCTTTGCTGTCTCTACAAAGGCAGCTGCCAAATTTAATCTGAGGAATTGCTTTTACATTCAAGAAATGCTACATGCCTTTTAAAAAGGTAGAGAAGATGAAACATCCACTTAATTGAAAGGAGTTAAAGTCAAGGAATTCATGCAATCAAGAAAAGCACAGTCTTGTTAAGACGTTTATTTTTAGTTGTCCCATAAAGATTACGGGACATATTCTCTGGAAATTGCCATGGAAATTGTTTACTGCGAGGAGGAGGGACAAAAGGGATGGGAAGGGAGTTAGGGATATTGAATTTATGAAACTTTGTCATTTGTATTTTTATTTCTAGAAACGCAGGGTCTTTTTGTTAATAGTAAAGACCCATTTGAAATCTTCACATTGAAAGCACTTACGCCAAGCTGTTCTATTCTGCCTCTGTTGTTTCCTGTGTGCTGGGAATTGGGGGAATGAGATGCCAGGGCCACTGGGCACAGCCACAACCTAACCACCTGCAGAGCACATGTGGTTCCCAGGAAGTGTGTCAGAGAAGCTGCCTGGTCCATCCCAGGCTGGGACACCACTGATCCAGATCCTGATGCTGGGATTGGCCAGGCTGAGCCTGGGGGGCCAGGAAGGCTGAGGCACAGGAGCAGTGAGCACACAGGTGCGAAGACTCCAGTCCCATCTTGCTGCTGACCACCTCGGGGCCCATGGGAGACCCGTTCACCATGGAGGTGACCCCACAGCCCTTCCTCTCTTCATGACTCAGTCAAGTTTCAGGTCCAGGATATCTCGTGCAGGCCTGAGAACTGCCTTGGCCAAGACACTAGTCCCAGTGTGCACTTTGGAGTCCAGTCATGAGAACAGCGAGTGAGAGGACCCTCCAGGAAGATGCTAGACTTGGGTCCATGGATTTTCAAAGGAGCTGGCCTTCAAAACGCAGCAAGTAACTGCTTGCTGCCTCCTGGGTGACAGAGTCCATCCAGGATTCTCCCTGCATATTCTGAAGCGACTCTGGATTGTCCCAGCCCTCGCTGTTAGTGAGCACTTGGTCAGAGACTGTGTGAACACACATGAAGAGTTAACAGAGGAGGGACTGGTCCTGCCTGGCATCTAGCTGCACAGACAGCCAAGGCCAAGCACTTGATCATGTTTTAGAAATGACCTTCGCAAAAAAAAAAAAAAAGACACTGCTGAGCATGTATGATCACTTTGGAAGTGGCTGGTGTCATTGTCTGGCAGGCAGATCATACTACCTGTCGGGGTGCCTCCCAGGTGCTCCCAGTGGACAGTCTGGTGGAAGCACAGCCACTACCTACCATCAGTGAGGTGCAACCACCAGATGCTGGGTGGTCAGCACAGCAGGCCACTTGATTTGGGACTTTTTTCTGTATCCACGAATACACAGTCAGCAAACCCTTGTGCAGTGACAGGGGACTAGAATTGCTCGGACACTGGCTATGTGGATGGATGAGTCCAGCCTGGTGGGCTTCCGGGAGAATCTAGTTATCATGAGGACAGGAGAGCAGGTCAGATTTGCAGGAATCCAGATTTGTATCAAACTCTGCAAGCCTCTGTTTATTTGTTCTAGTGATTTCTCCTCAATGCAAACAGAGCCTAGTATTGTCTGCAGTCCCTGGGGGACCTCAAGCTCTTAGAAACAGAGACAAGGTATTCTGAACACCACAAGCCGAGATTCTTTATGTAAATATTGGTAGAGAGAAAAAAGGTAAGTGGGACGCTCACTCACTCCGTCCACTCCCTCCAAATACTCAATTTTGCAGACAATTCGAGAAACCATGCTAGTGAAGGATCTGGCTTCAGGATGGGCTGGTCTGCAGGCCTCCTGAGAGGGCTGTCTCTCCAGTGCTTCACTGATGAGGGTTTACCATAGCTGTCAGCAGCTCACCAGATTCTTTTTCTGGTAGGTTTTATTTTGGCTAACATGGACTGGTCTCAGACAGACCCTGAGGTCGTTTTGTTTAGTTTCCCTGCAAATTATCAGAGTTCACGGAAAAGGGGTCCTTCAGCCACGAGGATGGAAACAGCAGACACCACACCAAGTGGCTGGAGGCCTCATGAGAAGGCTTCATGGCCGG
The DNA here is from genome assembly GCF_000164805.1 of Carlito syrichta. Lineage (NCBI taxonomy): Eukaryota > Metazoa > Chordata > Mammalia > Primates > Tarsiidae > Carlito > Carlito syrichta. The sequence goes on along the minus strand of NW_007245662.1, from coordinate 15,104 downwards.
CAACAAGCTCTTCATCTACTGGAATGTCAGTGTCCTAGGGCTTCTGTGGAAAGAGCTCTCGGCATCCTCTCTTGTCCATCCAAGGCCACCGGGATACTGCCTGGAAAGTCCTCTGTAGACATGAGTTGTATACTTATTGTATACTTATTGTTCTCCCTCCCCAGCCTCTCCTTTCCCTTTCCTCTCCTCTCCTCCCCCTCCCCCTCCCCATCTTCCTTCTCTTCTTCCTCCTCCCCTCTTCTCCCTCCTTCCCTTCCTTCCCCCTCTACTCCTCCCTCCTTTCTCCCCTCCCCATCCTTCCTCTCCTCCCCCCTCCGCTCCTCCCCTCTTTTCTCTTCTCCCTCCTCCCTCTTCACCTTCCTCTCCTCTTCCCCTCTTTTCTCTCCTCCTCCCTTCCCCGTCCTCCCCTCCTCCCCTTGATCATCATCAGGTAGGTTCTAATATATGCATGAGGACACACAGAAACCCTTCTTGTGTGCTGGAACAGATCTTGATACTGTGTGTCTAGATATCACAAAGCATTCAGCACTTTAATAGTCCCATTCGCCCCACGATCTGACTACTACGTGTTCATGGTGTAAATAAACCATTGCATTGCCAGTCATATGACTGCTACATAGGCACATAATGCATGATAATGACCATGAGCGACTATGTTCCTGGTGGATGTATTCACTTTACTTTCTATTATTATTTTAGAGTGTGCTACTTCCATTTTTTTTTTTTTTTTTTAAGTTAACTATAAACAGACTCAGGCAGGTCCTTCAGGAGGAATTCCAGAAGGCATTGTCATCACAGGAGATGACAGCTCCATGTATTGTTGCCCTGAAGATCTTTCAGTGGGATAGAATACACTCTAGCCTGAGCGACAAAGTGAGACTCCAACTCAGAAAAAAAAAAAGAAGAATGTAGAGATGGAAGACAGTGATACCGATGATCCTGACCTGTGTAGGCCTGGGCTAGTGTATGTGTTTGTGTCTTAGTTTATAGCAAAAAGTTTTTTTTAATTAATGTTAAAAATAGAAAAAAGCGTATAGTATAAGGATATAAAGCAAAAAGTTTTTTGTACATCTTCACAATGTGTTGTGTTTTAAGCTAAGCTTATTAGAAAAGAACTGAAAAGTTAAAACGGTTTTAAAAGTTTATAAAGTAAAAAAAGTTATAGTAGATGAAGGTTAAGTTATCATTGAAAAGATGCATACTTTTATAAATGTAGTGTGGCCTAACCACACAGTGTTTATAAAGTTGACAGCGGCATATAGGAGTGTCCCAGGCCTTCACACTCCTCACTGCTCACTCACTGACTCACCGAGTCCCATTAGCCCCGCGATATGACTCCTACGCGTCTGTGATGTAAACAAACCCATTGCATTGCCAGTCATATGACAGCTACGTATGGTGCATAATGCATGATAATGACCATGAGCGATATGTTCCTGCAAGCTCCACTCATGATTCTTGCCTACACAGGTGCACATTTTTAATCTTTTGTGCTATATTTGGCTGTACCTTTTCTATGTTTAGATACACAACTCCTTACCATTGTATTACAGTTGCCTGCACTCTTCAGTGTCATGTGCTGTGCAGGTTTGTATCCTAAGAGCAATAGGCTAGACTACAACTTGTGTGTGTGGTAGGCTGTACCTTCTGAGTGTGTATAAGAGCATGCTGTGAGGTTCACATGACAACAAAGTCCCCTCGTGATGCCTTTCTCAGCATGTATCCCTGTCGTTGAGTGATACATACTGTATTTATTACTTCTAATGGTGAGAAGTAGAACCCCACTTGTTTTTAGCAGAAGATCGTATTTTAAGGAAAGCACTGTTTTCCCAAATGTCCCAGCAGGTGTTAGAATAGACTTAACTTACCAGAATTCCTCAGATCCCAAGGATTGGGTATATGGAAGTACACAGAACACACCTTGAGTGGTGGCTCAATTCCTAAGTCTGTGAGGAAAGATTAAGCTACCTCTATCCCCTCTTTCCTGTAAATTCACACCCAGCTTATACATCAAAAATGAACATCACTGCTAAATATGGGGACAGAGGCCTGTTAAAATACATATTTTGTGTGGAGGATTTGCCACATTGTGGGCTATTTCCACTTCACAAGCATATGCTCCATCCTTAGTGGGCATGCTACCATCTACCCTGTATGGTGTTGAGAAGGCTGCAACCTTGGTGAACATGGTCAGCGTGGGTGCACAGCACTAGCTGCCAGGGTCTTGTAAATGCTTTTTTTTCCTTTTCTTTTTCTTTCTTTTCTTTTCTTCTTCTTATTTTATTCTATTCTATTTTTTTGAGACAGAGTCTCACACTGTTACCCAGGCTGGAGTGCAGTGGCACAATCATGGTTCACTGCAACCTCAACCTCCTAGGCTCAGGCGGTTCTCCCACCTTAGCCTCCTGAATAGCTGGGACTACAGATGTGCAACACCATGTCTGACTTATTTATTTATTCATTCATTCATTCATTCATTCATTCATTCATTATTTGTAGAGACAAGGTCTTGCCATGTTGCCCAGACTGGACTTGAATTGCTGGGCTCTAGTAATTCTCCCACTTAGCCTCCCAAAGTACTAGGATTACAGGCATGAGCCACTGTGTCTGACCATAAAATGCATTTTAAAATGGCATTGTGCTTCAGACTTTGAATCTTCCCCTCTTCTCCCTTGTCTTGGTCCCACCATCTGCTCTCTTCATGGGCATAGGGAAGGGTGTTGGTCTTTCCATTACTGAGAATTAAGACCAATTACGATTGGCTTTTTTGACTCATCTCACCAGATCCACTGCTTAAATTAGAAGGCCTTCTTAGTGAGTTGCTATAGGAGTTTTTCCAATGAAAAAAAAAGTAATGGGTTGCAATAGGAGTTTTTCTAAAGGAAAAAAAAGCTAATCTAACTTAGCAAAAACAAGCCCCAAAGAGCTGTGATTTATTAAGAAAACCTACTGTACAAATGTAAGTGGTAATTCATCACCAGCTTTTGACCAAGTAATTTTTTTTAAAAAAAGAATGGATTATATCTAAAATATTTTGATGAATCTAGCAATGAAGGAGGAAATGAGAAATATTTTGTTAGTGGAGCAAAAAAAGGGCCATACTACCCAGATTTTTTTTCTTTCTCCAAGGGTGGTGTTTGATCACAATACATGCATCTTCAGAACATCACTTCTGTCTACGTAGGCTGTGATGACAATGAAATTCTTAGAATGGGAGACTGCAGCGTGCTCTAAAAATACGTTGCTAGTTGCTATGGGAACCGTAGTTCACAAATGTTTCATGCGCAGGATCTAGTTGGGATTTGCATGAGGTCTAATATGAATCTCCTAATATTAATTGTACCCATGATTTTTTATTAGAAGTAACGTCAGTTTCTCAGTTGTTAAACATAGGAGCATTTTGTTAAAATATGGTTGGCCATTTAAAAAACAGCTTCTGGTTCTGAAGAAGTGACAGCCTTAGCTTAGCCAAGACAAGCACAAGTGAGAGAAGAGAGCAGTCAGGGCTGCTTCTCCATGATGTACAGGACCCACAAAGAGCACAGTTAGGTCCTCAGAATCCAAGACATAAATAAAGCATAGAGCTCAGTCGTGTGCATCACAGCCGAAGGACACGTGGCAGTCTGTATTGGTGACTGAGGAGGGGACGGGTGCCCACGCCACAGAGATTTCAGGAGGGGGCACCCCAGACAAGCACTGGTAACGCCCCCACCTGCTGGGTGCTTGCCATGTGCCAAGTGCCTGCCAGCTGGTGCCCTCCGTGTGTTCTCCCTACATCTCACCCTCATTGATGGGGCCCAAAGTTGCACAGCAAAGTTAGGGTGCTGAGCTGGAATCCAAACACAGGCCCATCTGACTCCCTAGCCCACATGTGTTCAATACACTTTTCTAGACAAACAGTAAGACAAACAGTAAGAATATGGCAGGAAGGAGAACGGAGAGGGCAAGGGGTCAGAGACTGGAAAGTACAACAGCTATATGGGCAGTGGCTTTCCTGAAGCCAGTGCCCTCCACTCAGACCTGTAGTTCAGGGAATGAATTTGTGTGCCCAGAACCTGGATTGTGTTTGGGTCCAGAGGCGTTGACTAGTGGCTGAGTGTCCTGGGAGGCTCTAGCATGTAGAGGTTTGAGGCCATGAGCATGTTGCTGTGTCCATCCTTAGCAGTGAATGCAAATGCAGCTTGTATCCAGGTACAGGATTGTTAGATATTTGAGCACCTACTGTGTGCAATGTACTACTCTGAGTGAACTCATTAATGCCTATACTGCCTCCTGAGCTGTTCTCATTTCAGATGAGGAAACTGAGGCACAGAGAGATGTTACAAAGCCACATGCTCATGATGAATGGGAGATACACAGTGGGACTCACGGGCTATTCTCATGCTAAACCACCCTCATCTTCTGTTGTTTTAGGAAGTGGAGATGCAAGGTTTTACTTATCTTCACTTACTTACGGAAGAAAAAAAGTTTATCGAAGTAAGGCCAAAAAAGACCCTGGTACATCCCCTTTGAATGAGACATAGACACCATCTCAAATTGTAATGTAAATCGGGTGCAGATATCGGGTGTAAATCAGGTGAAATATTCAGCCCAGTTTCTTCCTAGCATACCTTTGAATTCTGGGTTTTAAGGTTTGTTGAATTTAACTTTGGTTAAAATGGTCATTTTAACAATGTTCTACTTGGAGGGCTGAGGCGGAAGGATCACTGGAGCCCCGCAGGTCGATGTTGGGGTGGCCATGAGCATACCACTGCACTCCAGCCTGGGCGACAGAATGAAACTTAATCTCAACAAACAAACAAACAAACAATGTTGATTCTTCCAATTCATGAGCATGGGATGTTTCTCCTTTGGTTTGTGTCCTCTAATTTCTTTCATCAGAGTTTTGTAGTTCTTTGTAGAGATCTTTAACCTCCTTGGTTAAATATATTCCTAGGTATTTTTGCTTTTTGGCTGAAATTGTAAATGGACTTGTGTTCTCAATCTGATTCTCAGCTTGGTCACTGTTGGTGCATAACAGTGCTACTGATTTGTGTGTGTTGATTTTGTATCCTGAAACTTTACCAGTTTCATTTATCAAGTTCAGGAGTCTTTTGGAGGAGACTTTAGGATTCTCTAGGTATAAGATCATATCGTTGACATACAGAGATAGTTTGATTTCTTCTTTTAAAATGGACTCACATGAGAAATGAACTTAACATTGTATACGCTGAGCTTTGCATTACAGCTAACTTTTCAAAACTAAATGTCAAATATATATATGGCCAGCACCATGGCCCATTGACACAATACTACCAGTGGGCTGCCCACCTTACTGGAATGCGGAGAAACACTAGCCGAAAAAAAAACAGAAGCACTTGAAAGAAACCTGTTAGCTGTGCAAACGCTACACAGGGCACAGGTGCTGAGACTCATTTCGTTTTAAATGGGGGTAAATGGCAGAAATTAAGAGAGAATTGTGGGCCGTTCTGAGTAGAAACAGAGCTGAACTAGAGACAGCCTAGCAAGGGTTGTATGTCCTCCGCTCTTCAGGTCAGGTGGGCAGCCTTGCAGGCATGCCAGGCGCTCGGGATCCTTACATCTGTCCACATAAGGAGCAATGCCTGCTGGCAGGCAGGCAGGCACTAGTGGCAAATGAGCAGATAGAGCCGTCCTGGGTGTCTCCCAGTTTGTAGCGATGGCTCTGTTTATGTTCCTATAGCAAGGAATTCACTGGAATGTGGAGAACAACTTTAGAACATAGATTTGATAACCATTTCTTTAATTATACCTGTTAAGCCGCTACTTTAGTGTCGTGTTTGGAGAACGCTCTTCTGAAATATCCTTTGTAAAAAAGGATATAATATAAATGCACCCAAGTCTACAGGAAGCCCTCTAGCACTGTGATTTTTGAGACAAATTGTTGTGGCCTATGCAGAGAATGAAGTATTCAGGGTTGTAGTTTAAAGGTATAAAAGCTGCTGGAGGGAAAATTCTACATCAGAAATGTAATCCCAGAATAAAAAGCTCAATGAAATGCAATTCTGAGGAAGTAATATTTGAATGAAGAGATGTATTCATATAACCGATGTACAATGTTTGTGTAGTGTTCATCTCTCATTAAAATGCATTCTAGTTTTCATAAGTTCTAGAAGATTTAATTATGTATATACTGTTTATCATTGTATTTTTAAATTGCATGAAAATACACTGTTTATATCTAAGTTTGTTAAATAATAGAATGTCTTCAAACCCCTACTTTTTGTTAACTGTTCACTGTTTCAGAGATGTGTTAACTTAAGGTCTCATGATCTGAGGGTGGAGTTTTCGGCCTCTGACAACAAAAGGTGAAGCAGAGGACACCAAAGCCCTCAGTGGGCATCCTCCACAGACTGGCCAGAACCACTCCATGGTGGGTGGTCTCTTATCAGGAAGGGATGTTTTGTGAACTGGTGACCTCTCACATAGACACTGCAGAGTGAGAAGGAATTCGGTTGCGGCCCCAGATAAATGGTGTTAAAGGAATAAGTTGTCTGTTTCTTGTTTTTCAGAGCTGGTTTCTTCTTACTCCTTAGGAAAGAATCCTGGTTAAAGGTTAGTAAGGGGCCTTCTGAGATATGTCTGGTCTCCTGTCCCGTTAAGGCCAGGAACTCAATTTTTAAGGTTTCCTATGGCTAAGAGCAGGTCAGTTCAGTCAGCTGGCAGGGAGGGAAGGAGGCATCTAATTTTATTTTTTATTTCTCAGTACATGCATTCACCATGCTATTGACTGGTTCAGCCATTAGGATTGTACCAGTAACCCAAGTTAGCCTGCATTTAAGCTATTTGTATCTTGTAGATGGGCTTAAGTCTTTTTTTCATAAATAAGAATTTTGAAAACAAGCAAAACTTATTTGCTTATGGAAGTTCATCTAGATGTGATTTTAAAATTAACCTTAGGCCTGGCGCAGTGACTCATGCCTGTAATCCCAGCACTTTGGGAGGCTTAAGCCCAGGAGTTCAAGACCAGCCTGGGCAACATAGTGAGATGTTGTCTCTAAATAAATAAATAAATATAAATAAAATAGAAAATAAACAGTTAACTTTATCATTTATTTACTATTTAGGACATTTCTCTTTGCTAAACAAATTAATTATATCATTATTTTAATACCACAAATACATGGAAAGTTCTTGTGTATAGTTATAAAATAATCTTTAAAAAATTTTATGATGCAAAAGTTATTCATAATTATTATTGGAAAACTTAGAAAACACAGATGAGCAGGAAAAGATATTAAAAACGTAATCCCACCCCTCAAAGAGAGTTGTAGTTCACATCTGGATGTCTATTTTTCACATCCTCCCTCCTCTTCCCCACATATATTTAGTTATGGTCTGGGGTTCATCCTCTGTTTTTACTATTGTCACTTAATGTTTTACGAACAACTTTTCCTATCATTCAGTGTCTTTTTGCAACTGAGTAGCAACATGGCTAAAATATTCAGAGTCAGTGACTTGGAAGTGATACTGGTGAAAACCGAAAACCCCTATTAATTGTTACAATATTTAATTTTATCTCTGTAACAAAACAGAGCTGTGACTTAAGCATCATAATCGTCACACTTCTGACAGTTCTATGACATTTTCAGCATTTGTGTAGTTCTTCCCATGATGAATTTGTGGATGGAGGAGAAAAACCAGAATCTCTCTAATCCTACCTGTGCCCTAAATACCAATGTCTTTTTGAAAATTCTTCTGGAGATGGGGTCTCACCATTCTGTGGTGCGGGTTGGAGTGCAGTGGTACAATCATAGTTCACTACAACCTCGATCTCCTGACCTCAAGCAATCCTCCAGCCTTAGTCTCGAGTAACTGGCATGAGCCGCCATGCTTGGCTTTCAATGTCATTTTTAATATCCATAAGCTTCAAAAGTATGACCAGAATGCAACCTGCTTAGCCACTAATAATAATGAAAACTTACAAGGTTATTCAAGTGTTTATTAACAACAACGCCATCAATGCTCAAGTGGTTATTTAAAAGGGACTTTGTAACTCTTTTCATTTCTGGAGATCGATGTCTCCAATATTTCCATATTTAATGTCTTCCCTAATCTTGTTTTGTTTGACATCTTTCATATGGAATCATGTTCTGGTGGGACGTTGCATTCCTTACAGAATATTTTAAGAAAGAGAGATAGAGACAGAGAGATCTCTTGAGGAATGTGTTGGAAATGTGCTATCATGATCCCAGCACGCTCCCTCTAGCTATTCATCAACGCTTTCTCTGTCTTCCCTCTTTTAGGGTCTTCTCCCCACTTTCCAGGCTAATGATCCCATGATTTTGATTACACTTTTACTGATGACTATCTCCTCTTTTCTCCCGTCTGTTTCTCCAGTCATTTCATAATCACACCTCGAGCCAGCTGGTACTTACGTACTCCAGTGAGCACTAGAGCCCAGAAAAGAATAGGACTAAATAAACTTAACACCTCTGAGCAGCTGTCTTGAAAAACTTTGTCCATTCCGCGCTTTGCTTTTTAAATATGCTTTTTCACATGGAGTCTCGACAGTTTTGTTCAACTTTCCTGTTCTCACCACTGTGTATGAAAACCAATGCACTGCATCGTAATCACCCTGATCCGAAGAGAGCAGTAAGACTGGATTCTGGTCTGGATCCTGACTCTTCATACAATGTCACTTTTCAAATAGCCCTCCAGTGTGGACTAACTGCCAAACACTGGGTAGGTGCTGGGGTTCAGAGAAATGGGTTCTCTGTCCTTAGGACACACATGCTGTGGTTCGAAGCAGGTCTGTGTTCTGAGAGCTGTGAAATGCCATGATGGATTCAGTGCAGCTCGGGGCCTACAAGGCTCTCTCAGGCACTGCTGGGCTCTGCCTGTGCCATCATCCTGCCTAGGGAGGGTTCCCGCTCTCTTTCTCACTTGTCTCTGAGTGGGAAGGGACGTATATGGTCACCCTGACCAGACAGCAGAGATCTCAGTGCAGGCCAAGCCTTAGAATCGCCTGGGGAGGTTTCTATATATACCCAAGTTCACTGGTCTGAGATGGGGCTGTTGGTGACAAGGAAAAGAAAGTCAAGTATCATGGGCACTCGGGCAGGCACAATTAGCTCTGCCAGATGGGCCAGAGAAGTATTCACAGTCACACAGAGCAGGACCTTCTGGGGACTCAAGGTTGACGAAGCCATGGGGAGCGCTTGGGCACCCACTATCCCTTGAGGCTCTATCACCTCAGATTCCATTTCTGAACGCTGGTCAGGCCTAGGGCGCTACATTTCTGACAAGCTGCCAGGCCATGTAGATGCTGCCAGTCTCTAGGTCACACTTTGAGAGGCACAGGCTTCAGCCAACTGTGGCAGCTATGTGTAGTATGCAGGCACTAGGGAGAGAGGCCTGAGCGTTGCAAAGGAGCTGTTTCCAGGAAGTCCCTCCTACAGATAGGACAGAGCTGTGGGAACATGCACAACTGGGCACGGCAGGCCTTGGCTGCTGTCCTGCACATGAACCAAGGCCCGGCAGCCCTTCCGTCCATCCCATCACAGGTCTGTTTCCTTCCCAACCATAGCTCCCCACAGTCTCACCCTGGAATTATGTGACCACATTTCTAGGTAAAAGATGTGCCAAGCTCTCTGGAAGAGAAACACACCACAGACAATAGGTGTGTGCAGATGCCAGCACTATGACTGGGCCACAGAGAGGACTTGTTCCTCCTGATGTAAGCCTCAGTGCTCTAGTGTTCAAAAGCCCGAGAGGCTGAAAATTGCTATTTGGGCAAAAGATTAGGAGACAGAGAGAAAGAAGATGAGAGCGAAAGTGAGTGAGCAAGAGAAAACTGATAAAGAATCAAGAATAACAGTATTTATTTTAAAAGAAACACGGTAATAAACAGTTCCCTTTAAATAAACTCCCTTTTAAAATGCAAATAAATGTTTAAATTTTTTAAATAATTTTTTCCAGAATTATATTTTTGGGATTTTGACTTTTTGGGATTTCAAAATTCAGGGATAAAGCATTCAAGATTGTGTCTTTGGGGATTATCGTTGACCCACCAGTGAAGACAAGCTCCAGGCACACCTAGTAATAGGTCAGCCCCTGTGGCTTCATACTGTAGACTTTCCTTGAGTTTTAGACAAGCCCAGAACCAACTTGGCCCACACTGTTCCTTCCCCAGACAGCACTCTTGGCTCAGATACCATACCTGTGGCACCTATAGACACCAACTCCAGGCTTCCACACACACAAAAAAAAAAAAATTGCTTAGCAAAGCATTTTTGTGTGGCCTTTAATTAGAGTTAAAACTCTGATTTAGGTTTGTATAACTCCTGTTTCTACATGGAAATCATCACACCTTCAGCGTGTGCCCTTGAAGACAGAAGATCCAGTTTTATAACTTTCAAAGTGTTTAACTGGCTCATGGAGGGACTCACAGGTTGGGTGGTTACATGAGTAACACATGTCTTCTTTAGTTAAAAGAAGGAGGAGGAGGAGAGAGAGAGGGAGAGAGAGAGAGAAAGAAAGGGACTATCACCCAGAGACAACCACTATTGATATTTTGCTAAATATCCTCTCAACCTTCAGGTATAATACAGATGTTTTACACCACCCATCATTTAGTTAGTGAGTTCATGTGTGTTTGCAAAAATTCTTAGAGATCTTCATACCGAGGCCTCTGAGTGTGTGCCTTATTTCATGGGTTTTTTTTTTCATCACAGGGACCATGGAGGGAACAGCTGGGTCCAGACACAATGTTCAGAGTCATTGCAGCTTCACCACCTGCCTCAGCCTCAGCCTCGCACACATGCACACACACACATACAAACACATATGCACATGCACACCATCAAGTCAGGGGAAAGAGAAGGCTAGGGCTTTGGTCTTGGGTAGTTGAAATGTTGCATAACTTCAGAGAGTGGAAAATGCTTCATTTACACAGAGGGATTATACGTTAGGGACTTAATGCAGTGCTAATTATTTTTAAGAGTATTGTTTATTCAGATTTAGGCAAACAACACTGTTAGATGTCCTCCTGTTAGGAAACTAAGTATGGATGAACTCTTCCCTTTAATCTGTCACACACAAATGAGAATGACTTGATGTTGATTGAGCTGGAGTTGCTTGTTGGGAGGACCCATGAGCAAGCAGACATCCTTTAAAGTCTGATGTCAGGAATAGCCCCACAACACTGGGAAAGCATGAGCCCAGCAACCACAGGGTTGATTTGTACCCATGAAGCCCCTGAGGGACACCTTCACCCCACAGCCCCCTTCAGAACCCAGCAGACCTGGCCTGCCACAGAACACTTGACATTAGGACAGACCTAAGTGTAATCCACTCCATCATCACCACCTGGGTGTCCTGATGACTGTCTCATCCTCTGGTCAGCCCTAAATTTAGTGGAGCAGGACCAGGAACAGGAGCCAATTCTCAGGATACCGTGAGGCTTAGGTAAGATGAGATACATCATATAGGACGGTGTCTGGCCAGTTGTGAGTGTCACTATCTAGAAGCTATTGTGATGTCTGGATTAGTATTATATAAGGCAAAGATACTGAACCATGATTTTAAATAAGAGTCTGAGCCCTTTTTAAATTAGATTTTATACTGAGACTTCCTTAATCTCAACAAGGGAAAAAAACCAAGATTTTAGCATCAACTCGAAAACCATCCCCTGACCTTGTCCAGGTCCAAATGACCTAAGTCAGGACAGACCTCCAAGGACCCTTCACCTGAGAGTCATCAAGACTCATCATCTGTCTTTGGGACCCTCGTGATACGGCCTGGGTCTCCCTGAAGTATAAATTCTGTCCCCCTGGAGGTGCATTCTTCTGTTCCTGGTATTGACCCATGGGACATGCTCTTCTGTTTACATGATTTAGAGATGTTCTAGGCTGTGACCAGCCACATGACCTTCTCTTGATGGCAGAAGCACAGGCGACAGACAGCCGAACCCACTGCAGCACTGGCCTTGATGGTGATGGAGGATGGAGGTTCACACCTACTGTGTCCAGTTTACACAAAGGCTCTCAACCTCCCCACTTTCAGAGAGCACACACACCCTTCACAGTGGGACTCCTTGGGGCTTCAAGGATGTCACCGAGACGAACCTGGGCCAATCCCTGTGAGGCCCAGGGGGCAGCCACCTCCCTCCAGGTGGCACAGTCAGAGTGCAGGGTTTATGATCAGACCCACACAGATGCCATCCAAGTCATCCTTTACAGAGCATGTGCCTCAGTTTCCTTTTCTGTTGACTTGGGCTGCCAGGAAGCCATAGGAGAGGGGGAAGCTCTGCCCACACAGCACATGGCTCAGGACAAGCCCTCCTGACGTGGGCAACTTTATTTATAGCCCCGTTGTGACTCAGCTAGCAATGTGCAGAATCTGGAATGAACTTCACTGCAGGCAGCCCTGCAGCTGGCATGTCAAGAAGGTCAGGCATGCGCATGCCCAGAGCATCAGTGCTGGGTGGCCCCAGCTCATGACTGAGTCTTTGCGTCTGTCTCTGGCCCAGGGCCTCTCGGTCTTCAAGGTACACTGAGTCACCTGGGAGATTATGACATGTGGATTCCAGTTTTGTAGGCCACAGGTGGGGCAGAAGTGACATATCTCTAGCATATTCCAACCACTGCCAAGACTGCTGGTCCATGGACCATCTGAGCTCAGTTTCTTCCTCCAAACCAAAAGGCAGCAAGCTAGCTACACAACCAAGCTTCACAGAGTTCCTCCTGGTCCCAGTGCTGGGTCAGAAGTAGTGGAGGCTGGAATTCTCCTTCCCTCTTTCAGATGTCACGTGTCACCCATGTGAATGAGAACTGGTGCAGCCCAAGGTCTGCTGACACCCTGATCACCTCCACTAGCCCGAGTGCCAACACTACATTGGGGATGCCACTCTGAGGGTCACCTGCCCTGCCCTGGTCCTTCGTAACATCTGCTCAACATCTTGGCTTCTCACACCCAGAGCTCCCATGAAACCCTCATCTCCAGCCCCCTCCCTCTGCGACGGTCCCCAACTCTCTGCTCCCTCTCCTTCATTCCCCCCACCCTCTAATTGACATCGCCACCAGCCTCATCTCTGTCCCCCACAGGGGTCTCACATGGTGTCCCTTCAGCCCCCTCTCCATCTGTGACACTCCTCCACACTTAGCAGGTCATGTCACCCTAATGCCGAAGTCCCCCTCCTGACATCACACTAGGAGGCCCCTCCCTCCTCCACAGACCCTGCGACTCCATGCATATGCCAAGGCCACAGCCTCCCCCTGCACCTCTCCCCTGGCTGACCCTTCCGTAAACTCTTGTGAGGAGAAAATGAATCAGACTGTCTACCTTTCATATCTTAATTCCAAAGCTGACCCAAAGCATAGATCATCCCTGGCACATGGCACGCGCTCGAGGGTCGTTGACAGGCTGACCTCACATCCCACTGCCCAGGAGAGTCTCTCTTCCCCACCTGGACCACGACTGTAGCTGTGTGACTGATCCTTCCCACCCGCACTCTGCATGACTTGCTGAGAGATGTTGGAGTCGACAGAGGCACCTGCCATGGCTCACTCTCCTTGAGGGGTATGGGGTGCAGATGCCAAGGGTTCGAGACCAGCACCTTGTGTGTCCTGCCATGCCCCAGCTCGGACTCTTACTCGTCCCAAGGGAGGTTGGTGAGGATGAATGACTGCGTGAATGTAGGTTGTTTGCAGCCACCAGAACGTTGTGGTCATTGACCTTGACTATCACAACTTAAAACCTCTGGTAGTGCTTCATCTTTAGACCCTCTGCATCAGGCCAAACTCTAGCCCTCATTTCTGCTGCGGTCACACCTCTAGGCTCTCCTGGTCTTGGACATCTGTACATTCATGCCTCCTCTGAGCATCACTTGGGGTATTTGCCCCTCCTGAGATAACTGTGTGTCACCTCTGCCAGGTTGGTGCCCGCTGGTGCGTCCTACCTACCCTCCCTTCTGTAAGCCCTCCTTCCAGGCTGTCCACTCCCAGGAGAGTTCGAGCTAGCTCCCACACCATGGACTCAGCTCCAGTGCCACTGTGGCCATGTCGTGGTCAGCAATGGCCCTGCCCCCCTCCAACACCTTCCTAGAGGGAAACAGACACAGCAGTCCCCTGAGGAGGGGCGCAGGGATGCCACATCCTTCTTCAGCCACCCAACACTCCCATAACTGGGAACACAGAGGAAGAAGGCTGGGAGGGCCTAGCAGTAGAGGAGGACAGAGAAGGAGCATTGAGGAGACGGGTTTGCAGACGTGAGCAGGAGACACCCTGGGCCACCCAGTAGCTTGTGACACTCCTGGAGGTGATGGTGCACCAGGAAAGGCAGCAGCCCTGGGGCCTCAGACAGCCCTCCACACTGCATTGCTGTTTGGGCAAGTGAGAGTTGCTGTCTGTTGCACTTTCTCTGCACAAACAGAAGCGGCCTTGGCAAGGTCAACACTGAGTTTGCAATGAACTTGGAATTGCTCTCTGCAAAGCTGCACAAGCCTTGTCATTTTCTATTTAAATCTCATAGTAAGTCTTCCAGGCACGCGTCCTCACTATCATTTTACCAAGAAGGAAACTGAGACTTGGCCAGGTTCAGGAATTTATTCCATACATGAATCATCTTGAAGCCAACCAGTGAGAAACCAGGCTCCAGCTCTGCCTCATATGGATGCTCTGAGCCATGCAGTGTCAAAGCACAACCTGCCAAGACTATGCAACTCACAGAGTGTGCCTCTGGGCACAGTTGCAGCAAACCCATGTGGGCCAGGACCATGTTTCCGGCTGTTGTGTCCAGAAGCCCTATATCCCTGTGGCTGGATGTTCTGTGGCACAGCAGGGGCCACAGACCTTTCATGTGGGCACCTGCAGGACAGAGGTCCTTGTCAGAACGGGACCAAGCGCTGGCCTTGAGCAGAAGCCATGAACAGTGTGACCAATTTTTAGCCCCAAATGGGGAAAGAAAAAGAGCAAGGGGTTTGTGCCTTTGGCACCAGCGGACGTGAACTCAGGCATCATCTCAGAGCCACACAGCAGCCCCAGTTACTTGCAAGCCATCAGGACATCAGGCACTCAGAGGAGGTCTGGAGGCTGGGTGGGGCTTGAGCGCCCGGTCAAGGGATGAAGGGAGGAGGCAGGAAACTG
>NW_007245661.1:95663-156637 GCF_000164805.1 Carlito syrichta | reverse complement strand
TGGATATCAAGAAAAAGACTCCCATAAGGTTATTGGGCAACTGGTATCCAAGTTTCCTGGAACCACTTAACAACACCTCCCCAAAATGTGGACTCTCCTAAACCCATGTCCTAATTCCTTCCAGCACGACCACATAAATCTGAAGTTTGAGGTAACCTGAATCGAGGGATTTTGTACCAATATGCCATTTGATTCCTGGGGTACCTGATTATGGTCCTAGATGTTTGTAAGATACAAAAGGACATTTGGGCCAGATCCTCCATTACACATATCAAGAGAATAGAATGTTCCTGGGGATTGGTAATGACCAATTAAGGGTATCTACGGAGCTAGTAGCTCTGAAAAATGTAGGGACCCTGAAGCCCAGATTGCTGATTTACTCTTATCAAGAGGCCCTGTAGATTCTGGCGAATGAGAACTAGTAGTACGCGATTTCATTTTCGTTCTCAGCAAGATGCCCTGATTTTCCCTCATAATGTGGATCCAAAAACTCTGTATACAAAGGGGCAGATGCCCAGAAATTACCTAGGGTCGTGGAATCCATGAATCCTGGTTACCCTTAAGAGTACGTAATAAATATTTGGCAACCTAAAAACACACCAGGCCCCTTACAGAATAGAAGGACAAACAGAAGTTTTAGGATTAAAAGGTACATCTTAAGGCAATAGTTGCATACAAATATGGAGATAAGTTTCTTTGGGTCCTGGAATCTGCCTTTTGTTGTACTGAGGCATCCAACGGACTTGAGGGTCCACATTCTTGGATACAACTATCAAGAAGATCAAAAGCTTGCTGAGAATCTATAATGAGATAATTGTCATATCCAAGAGGCCTGTAGCTCTAAAGAATGTGTGGAAATAGAATCCCAGATTTCAGATTAGTCATTATAATGTGTCCATGTAGAATACTTGGATTGGTGTCCCCCGTAACCCAGATTCTGTTTGATCTCAGTAAGACTCCCGGAAGTTACCTGGCGACGTGGAAGGACAAACGCTTAGATACCAATAATCATAAGCACAAAAGGTCAGAACGTCCCTGGAATCCAAGATTGCTGGATCCCCTTTAGGAATACGTCCTAAATGTCTGGGAACATCTAATCCCAAGTTACGAATATAAATCCAAAATACCAGTAGTAGTTTCTGGATTAGGAGGTAAACCTGAAGTCAGAAATTACACGAAAAATGGCGACATGATTCCTTGGGTTCTGAAATCTGGCCTTAGATCTTCCTGCAAAAAAAAACCGAGCAGATGGCCAGATTCTCTGTTACAACTAAGAAGAGGAGCAGCAGGTTCCTGGGAATTGGTAATGACAGTTTTGTGGTATGTATACAGGAATTAGTTCTGAAAAGTTTGGGGACTGGGACTCCAAATTCCTGATTAGCATTTAGAAAATTCCTGTAGGTTCTAGGTATGAGAACTACCTTAAGCCAGGGAAAATTAAGCACTGCCCTGAAGTTTGCTGGTCACATGCTAACTGATTTGCTTTGCCCACATTGGTAACATGAGTAAAGCTTTCTGGGTACATAGTGTCTGAGATTCCTGTTTCGTTCACGGAAGAACGACCAGATGTTTCCCTTTCCCTAGATGTCCAGACACGTGGCTCCCAATAGAAAGACTCCAGAACGCTCCTGTGGACTTGTAAACCTAGACCCTGGTTCCCTCCCAAAAATACCTTCTAACATGGTTCAACATCTAAACCCACATTCCTAATTCCGAATCATTGAACTACCAGAAGTTTCTGGATTATGAGGTAACCCTGAACGCAGGGCTTACATTCGAAACACCCGAGACAATTACTAGTGTCCTGGAATTTGGCATTAGAGGATCCAGAATCTAAATGGACTAGTAGTGCCATATTTTGGTTTAAACTATCGAGAGGACCAGAATGTTGGGGGACTTCTGGAATGAGTGATTCCTTATATGCACATAGGATACAGCCCAGGAAAATATGGGGACGTCGAGTTCCGAGTCTTGTAGGCCTTACCAAGACACCCTGAACATGTTTGGAACTGAGAACTCGTGTAAACCAGATTCGTTATTCTTCCTTAGCAAGAGCCCGTGTAGTTTCCTATATATAAGGATTCCCATTCCCCAGATTCTTACTTCGAAATCCTGATTATTGTTTAGCCCTTAGCAAGACACCCAATAGATTTTTGGCATTGAGGACTCGTGAAAACCAGATTCCTTATCGTTTCTTAGGTAGATGCTGTGCAGTTTCCTGTATATGAAGACGCCCATGAACGAGATTCCCGCTTTGAAACTCTGATTCTTGTTTAGCCCGTAGAAAGACTCCCTGTAGATTTTTGGGATTGAGGACATGTGTCACCCAGATTCCTTTTTCGTCCCTAGCAAGAGGTTGTGACTTTCCTGTATATGAGGACTCCCATCCCCCAGCTTCCTGCTTCAAATCCCTGATACTTTTTCTCCCTTAGTAAGACTCCCTGTACGTTTTTGGGATTTGAGGACTCGTGTAACCCAGATTCCTTATTCTTCCATAGTAAGAGGCCTTTACTGTCCCGTATATGACGACTACCATTTCGCAAATTTCTGTTTAATTCTCAGCAATTCCCGAGATATTTCCTGATGAACATATAATTCCAGTTGTTTGGATATTAGTAGAAACACTCCCATATGGTACCTGGGAACTCTAATCCAAACTTCCAACCCCTTAGGAAGACATCCTAGAAATGTGGAATATTCTAAATCCAATATCCCAATTTCCACCAGCTTGACCACAGGAAATTTCGGTATTTTGAGGTAACCTGAACCGAGGGAGTTTGTCGCAGAATGCCAGTTAATACCTGGGGAACTGAGTTATGGCTGAAGATGTTGATAAGAAATAAACGAAATTGTAGGTTCAGATAATAGATTAAAACTATTGAAAGGACAGAAATATTCTTGGATGTGTAACAAGAAATTTCAGGTATCCACGTAGTAAGTAGCTCAGAAAAATCGAAAGACCTTCAAGCCCGGATTCCTCATTAAATCTTATCAAGAGGCCATATAGATTTTGATGATTGAGGACCACTGATCCCGCATTCTCTTCTCGTTCTCAGCAAGAGACTGATTTTCCCTGGCTTTCTGGATTACTAAATTCTGTATGCAAATAGACAGATGCCCAGCTGTTTCCCAGGGATGTGGAATCCGTGATTCCTGGTTACCTTTAAAAATATATTCTACAAGCTTAGCAACCCCAACCCCCCAGGCCATATCAAATGGATTCACAAACGGAAGTTTTAGAATTAAAAGGTACATCTTAAGACAAGAGTTACACACAAATGTGGCGAGATGATGCCTTAGTCCTGTAATCTGCCTTTAGTTGTACCAAGAAACCCAACTGAATTGCATGTACTTATTCTTGGTTACAACAATCAAGAGGATCAGAAGTTTGATGGGAATCTATAATGACACTTGTCATTTCCAAGTGGAAACATACTCTGAATTATTTGGAGGACTGAACTATTTAGAAGCCCAGATTCCAGATAAGGCCTTATAATGGAGCCTGTAGAAATGGATTGAGGTCTCCCATAACCCACATTCCTTTTTTTATTATCAGGAAGACGCCCGGACGTTTTCTGGAGACGTAGAAGTACAAACTGTTACATACCAATACACATACTCTAAGAAGTTTCCCTGGGACATGGAATCGAAGATTAATGGTTCCCACTTAAGAATACTTCCTTAATATGTGGCAACCCCGTAATCTCACATTCTCAATGTGAAAACGAATGTCCCACAGTAGTTTCTGGACTACGAGGTAAACCTGAAGCCAGTGATCACATTAGCAAATGGCAGAGGATTGCGTGGATTGTGGAATCCGGCCTTATAGGACCCTGTGAAACAAATGGACCAGTAGGCCAGATTCTCAGTTACAACTATCAAGAGGTACAACACGTTCCTGGGGAACAGCAATTTCCAATTTGTGGTATGCATATAGGACGTTGCTCTGAATAATATGAGAACCAGGACTCCCAGATTCCATATTAGCATTTGCTAAAGTCTCTGTCGATTCCTAGGTATGAGCACTGCCTTAACCCACGGATAATTTAGCAAATGCCCAGATGTTTGCAAGTTACATGGAAACCGAATTTCCTGGTTCCTCTTAGCTAAAGCCTGTAGAAACTTTCAAGGGACACAGTGACCCAGATACCTATTTCGTTCTAAGCAAAACGACGAGATGTTTCCTGTTGGCCTGGAAATCCAGACTCTTGTACACCCATAGAAAGATGACAAGAATATGCCTGGGGACGTGGAATCTAAGATTCCTGGTTCTCTGCCAATAATACCTCCTAAAAAATTGAACACCTAAACCCAGAGTCCTAATAACGAACAGCAGAGCCACTGAAGTTTCTGGAGTACGAGGTAACACTGAGGTCATGGCTTATATACAAAAATTCCGAGAGAATTTCTAGTGTCCTGTATCTGGAATCAGAAGTTCCAAGTATCGAAATGGATTTGTACCTCCAGATTCTCGTTCACAACTATCAAAAGAACCAGAGTGTTGCTGGAGTCCAGGAATGATTGATTCATAATATCCACATAACAAATATATCTAAAATATGAGGGGTGTTCGAAGCCCTAATCTTGTTTAGACCTTAGCAAGAAGTGCTGTAGATTTTCCATATTGAGGACCCATGTAGCCCAGATTCCTTTTTCACCATTCAAAAGAGTCATGAAATTTCCTTTATATGAGGACTCCCATTACTCAGATTCCTGATTCATTCTCAGCAAGACACCGAGATATTTTGTGGTGATGTAGAATTCAGGTTGTATGGATATCAATTGAAAGACCCCCAAAAGTTTCCTGGACAATTGGAATCCAAGATTCCTGGTTCCCTTGTACAAGACACCCTAACAAGAATGGCGACCTAAAAGCCCAGATTCCTGATTAAACCTCATTAAGAGGCCCTGTAGACTTCGGCGAATGAGAACTCAAGAACCCGGATTCCCTTTTCGTTCTCAGCAAGATGCCTTGATTTTCCCTGTCCATGTGTATTCCAAAACTCTGTATACAAAAAGACAGATGCCCACAAGTTTCCTAGGTTCGGAGAATCCGTGATTCCTGGTTACCTTTCCAAATACTTACTAAACATTTGGCAACTGCAAAACCCTCGGCCCCTCTCAAAATAAAAGGACAAACGGAAGTTTGAGAATTACAAAGTTCATCTTGAGACCAAGGGTTACATCCAAATATGGCGAGATGATCCCTTTTGTGCTGGAGTCTGGACTTAGTTTTCCCAAGGAACCTAACGGACTTTCAGTGCAGGATACCCGGTTACAACTACCAAGAGGACCAGAATGTTGCTGTAGTCCTGAATTGACTGATTCCTATTATCTACATGCTAAATAACTCCAAATCAGGGGAGCTCGAAGCCCTGATTCTTATTTCTCCAGTAGCAACACGTCCTGAGATTTTTTTTCGGATTGAGGACTCGTGTAACAGAGATTCCTTATTATTCCTTCACTGGAGGTAGTGTAGTGTCCTGTATTTTAGGACTCCCTTTCCCCAGATTCCTGTTTAGAATCCCTGATTCTTATTTAGCCCTTAGCAAGAAGCCATATAGATTTTGTGATTGAGGAACCGCGTAAAACAGGTTCCTTATTTTTTCTTAGGAAGAGGCCTTGAAGTTTCCTGTTATGAGGAGTATTATGCACATTCCTGCTTTGAATCCCTTATTCTTGTTTAGCCCTTAGCAAGAGGCCCTGTAGCTCCTTTGGGATAGAGAACCCGTGCAACCCAGATTCCTTATTCTTTCTTAGCAAAAGCCCGTGTATTTGCCTGTATATGAGGACCCCATTTCCGCAGATTCATGCTTCAAAAACCCTGATTCGTGTTTAGCCCTTAGCTAGACGTCCTGAAGTTTTTTAGGGATTGAGGACACGTGTAACCCAGATTCCTTATTTTTTCTTAGCAATAGGCAGTCCAGTTTCCTGTTTGAGGACTCCCACTACCCAGATGCCTACATTGAAAACCTGAGTCATGGTTACCTCTTAGTAAGACGCGCTGTGGATTTTTGTGCTGAGGACTCATTCAAACAAAATTCATTATTCTTCCTTAGCAAGAGGCCGTGTAGTTTCCTGTATATGAGGACTCCCATTACCCAGGTTCCTGCTACATTCTCAGCTATGCGCTGAGATATTTCCTGGTGACCTAGAAATCCAGTTGTTTGGATATCAAGACAAAGACTCCCATAAGGTTATTGGGGAACTGGAATCCAAGATTCCTGGTTCCCCTTAACAAGACCTCCCCAAAATGTGGACTCTCCTAAACCCATGTCCCGTTTCCCACCAGCCCGACCACAAGAAATTTCTGTAGTTTGAGGAAACATGAACCGAGGGATTTTGTACCAATACGCCATTTGATTCCTGGGGTACCGAATTATGGTCCTAGATTTTCATAAGACACAAAAGGATATTTGGGCCAGATCCTCGAATACAATTAACAAGAGAATAGAATGTTCCTAGGGATCGTTAATGACCAAATAAGGATATCTGTGGAGCTAATAACTCTGAAAAATTTTGGGACCCTGAAGCCCAGATTGCTGATTAAACCTTATCAAGAGGCCCTGTAGATTCTGGCAAATGAGAACTGCTATAACCTGGTTTCATTTTCGTTCTCAGCAAGATGCTCTGATTTTCCCTTGTGATGTGGATCCAAATACTCTGTATACAAATAGGCAGATGCCCAGAAATTACCTAGTGTGGTGGAATCCGTGAATCCTGGTTACACTTAACAGTATGTAATAAAGGTTTGGCAACCTCAAACACCAGGCCCCTGTCGGAATAGAAGGACAAACAGAAGTTTTATTATTACAAGGTCCATCTTAAGGCGATAGTTACATACTAATATGCCGATAAGATTCGTTGTGTCCTGGAATCTGCCCTTTGTAGTCCTGAGGAACCCAACGGACTTGAGAGTCCACATTCTCGATTACAACTATCAAGAAGACCAGAAGCTTGCTGAGAATCTATGATGACAAAATTGTCATATCCAAGAGGCCTGTAGCCCTAAAAAAATGTGTGGAGATAGAATCCCAGATTCCAGATTAGTCATTATAAGGTGTCCATGTAGACTTCTTGGATTGGCATCCCCTGTAACCCAGATTCTGGTTATTCTCAGTAAGACTCCCGGAAGTTACCTGGCGACGCGGAAGTACAAACTCTTATATACCAATAATCATGAGCCCAAAAGGTCAGAAGGGCCCTGGAAACCAAGATTGCTGTATCCCCATTAAGAATACATCCTAAATATTTGAGAACATCTAATCCAAAGTTACAAACATCAATCTAAAATTCCAGTAGTAGTTTCTGGATTAGGAGGTAAACCTGAAGTCAAAAATTACACGAAAAAAGGCGACATGATTCCTTGGGTTGTGGAATCTGGCCTTACAGTCTCCTACAAAAAAAAAAGCCAAGCAGATGGGCAGATTCTCTATTACAATTAAGAAGAGGAGCAGCAGGTTCCTGGGAATAGATAATCACAGATTTGTGGTACGTATACAGGACTTACTTCTGAAAAGTGTGGGGACTGGGACTCCAAATTCCTGATTAGCATTTACAAAATTTCTGTAGGTTTCTAGGTATGAGAACTAGCTTAAGCCATGGAAAATTAAGCACTGCCCAGAAGTTTGCTGGTCACATGCAAACTGATTTCCCATGTTCCACATTTATAACATGAGTAGAATCTTTCTGGGGACACAGTGTCCGAGACTCCTGGTTCATTCTCAGAAGAACAAACAGATGTCTCCCCATTCCCTAGATGTCCAGACACGTCGCTCCCAACAGAAAGACTCCAGAACGCTCCTGTGGACTTGTAAACCAAGACCCTGGTTCCCTCCCAAATATACCTTCTAAACATGGTTCAACATCTAAATCCAAGGTCCTAATTTCGAATAGCTGAACTACCAGAAGTTTCTGGAGTACGAGGTAACCCTGAACTCAGGGCTTACATTCAAAACACCCAGATGATTACTTATGTCCTGGAATTTGGCGTTAGAGGATCCAGAATCTAAATGGACTAGTAGTGCCATATTTTCGTTTAAACTATCAAGAGGACCAGAATGTTGCGGGACTTCTGGAATGAGTGATTCCTAATATGCACATAGGATACACCTCTAAAAAATATGGCGACGTCGAGTTCTGAGTCTTGTAGACCTTACCAAGAGGCCCTGAACATGTTTGGAATTGAGGACTCGTGTAAACCAGATTCGTTATTCTTCCTTAGCAAGAGCCTGTATAGTTTCCTGTATATAAGGAATCCCATTACCGAGATACCTGCTTCGCAACTCTGATTCTTGTTTAGCCCATAGAAAGACGCCCTGTAGATTTTTGGGATCGAAGACATGTGTCACCCAGATTCCTTTTTCATCCTTAGCAAGAGGTTGTGAACATTCTTGTATATGAGGACTCCCATTCCCCAGATTCGTGCTTCAACGCCCTGATACATTTTTCTCCCTTAGTAAGACTCCTTGTAGGTTTTTGGGATTTGAGGACTCGTGAAACCCAGATTGCTTATTTTTCCATAGTAAGAGGCCATGTAATTTCCCGTATATGAGGACTCCCATTTCGCAAATTCCTGCTTAATTCTCAGCATTCCCCAAGATATTTCCTGATGAACATATAATTCCAGTTGTTTGGATATTAATAGATAGACTCACATATAGTACCTGGGAGCGGTAATCCAAGCTTCCAGGTTCCCTTTAAGAAGACATCGTAACAATGTGGAATATTCTATACCCAACATCCCAATTTCCACCAACCTGACCACAGAAAATTTCGGTATTTTGAGATAACCTGAAGCGAGGAATTTTGCTGCAAATTACCTGTTGATACCGGGGGAACTGGGTTATGTCCGAAGATGTTGATAAGAAACAAACGAAATTGTAGGATCAGATACTCTATTACAACTAGCGAAAGGATGGAAATCTTCTTGGATCTGTAATAAGAGATTTTAGGTATCCACGTAGCCAGTAGCTGTGAAAAATGGAAGGACCTACAAGCCCAGATTCCTCATTAAACCTTATCAAGGGGCCATATAGATTTTGACGACTGAGGACCCCTGAACCCGCATTCTCTTCACGTTCTCAACAAGAGCCTGATTTTCCATGGCGATCTGGATTCCTAAATTCTGTATGCAAATAGACAGATGCCTAGCTGATTCCCAGCGACGTGGAATCCGTGATTCCTGGTTACCTTTAAAAATACACTACATGCTTAGTAACCCCAACCCCCAAACCATATCAAACAGATTCACAAACGAATGTTTTAGGATTACAGGGTACATCTTAAGACAAGAGTTACACACAAATGTGGTGAGATGATGCCTTAGTATTGTAGTCTTCCTTTAGTTGCGCCGAGAAATCCAACTGAATTGCTCGCAGTGGTTCTCAGTTACAACAATCAAGAGGACCAAAAAGTTGATGGGAATCTATAATGACACTTGTCGTTTCCAAGTGACAACATGCTCTGAAGACTTTGGAGGATGAGAAGTCCAGATTCCAGATATGCCCTTATAACGGAACCCTGTAGAAATGGATTGAGGTCTCCCATAACCCACAATCCTTTTTTAATTATCAGGAAGACGTCCAGACGTTTTCTGGTGACGTAGAAGTACAAACTCTTACATACCAATACACATATGCCAAGAAGTATTCCCTGGGCCTGGAATGGAAGATTGTTGGTTCCCCATTAAGAATACATCCTACATATGTGGAACTCCTAATCCCACATTCTCAATGCGAAAACGAATGTCTAGCAATAGTTTCTGGATTATGAGGTAAACCTGAAGCCAGTGTTCACATTAACAAATGGCAGATGATTTCGTGGATTGTGAAATCCGGCCTTAAAGGACCCTGTGAAACAAGCGGACCAGTAGGCCAGATTCTCAATTACAACTATCAAGAGGTGCAACACGTTCCTGCGGAATGGCAATGTCCAATTTGTGGTATGCATATAGGACGCTGCTCTGAATAATATGAGAACCAGGACTCCCAGATTCCAGGTTAGCATTTGCTAAAGTCCCTGTCGATTCCTAGGTATGAGCACTGCCTTAAGACACGGATAATTTAGCAAATGCCCAGATGTTTGCAAGTTACATGGAAACTGAGTTTCCTGGTTCCTCTTAGGTAAAGCCTGTAGAAACTTTCAAGGGACACAGCGACCCAGATTCCTGTTTCGGTCTATGCAAAGCGACGAGATGTTTTCTGTTGTCCTGGAAGTCCAGATTGTTGTGTACCCATAGAAAATGACAAGAATATGCCTAGGGATGTGGAATCTAAGATTCCTCGTCCCCTCTCAATAATATCTCCCAAAAATGTTGAACACCTAAACCCAAAGTCCTAATAATGAACAGCGGAGCCACTCTAGTTTCTGGAGTACACGGTAACACTGAAGTCTTGTCTTACATACAAAAAATCCGAGAGAATTTCTAGTGTCCTGTGTCTGCAATCAGAGTTTCCGAGTATCTAAATGGACTTGTAGTGCCCGATTCTCGTTCCCACTATCAAGAGTACCAGAGTGTTGCTGGAGTCCAGGAATGATTGATTTGTAATATCCACATAACAAATAGTTCTAAAACATGAGGGGTGCTCGAGCCCTGATCTTGTTTAGCCATTAACAAGACACAGTGCAGATTTTCGGTACTGAGGACACATGTAGCACAAATTCTTTATTCATCCTTCGCAAGAGTCATGAAATTTCCTGTATATGAGAACTCCCATTACCCAGATTCCTGTTTCAGTCTCCGGAATACACCGAGATATTTCGTAGTGATGTAGAATTCAAGTTGTTTGGATATCAATTGAAAGACCTCCAGAAGTTTCCTGGGCAATTGGTATCCAAGATTCCTGGTTCCCTTGTACAAGACACCCTAACAATATGGGGACCTGAAAGCCCAGATTCCTGATTAAACTTCATCAAGGGACCCAATAGACTTCGGCAAATGAGAACTCAAGAACCCGGATTCTCTTTTCATTCTCAGCAAGATGCCTTGATTTTCCCTGTCCATGTGTATTCCAAAACTCTGTATACAAAAAGACAGATGCCCACAAATTTCCTAGGGTCGGGGAATCCGTGAGTCCTAGTTACCTTTACAAATACTTACTAAACATTTGGCAACTGCAAAACCCTCAGCCCCTCTCAAAATAAAAGGACCAATGGAAGTTTGAGAATTACAAGGTTCATCTTGAGACCAAGAGCTGCATCCAAATATGGCAAAATAATCCTTCATGTGCTGGAATCTGGCCTTAGTTGTCCCGAGGAACCTATCGGTCTTGTAGTGCCAAATACCCCTTTAGAACTATCAAGAGGACCAGAAGATTCCTGGAGTCCTGAATTGACTGATTCCTAGTATCCACAGGCTAAATAGCTACAAAACATGAGGGGAGCTCGAAGCCCTGATTCTTGTTTGTCCAGTAGCAAGACATCCTGATAATTTTTTTTCGGATTGAGGACTCGTGTAACACAGATTCCTTATTCTTTCCTTTCTGAATGCCATGTAGTGTCCTAAAAAGGAGGACTCCCTTTCCCCATATTCCTGTTTTGAAACCCTGACTCTTGTTTATCCCTTAGTAAGACGCCATGTAGATTTTGTGATTCAGGAACTGATTACAACAGATTCCTTATTTTTCCTTAGGAAGAGGCCTAGATGTTTCCTGTTATGAGGAGTATTACACACATTTCTGCTTCAAATCCCTTATTCTTGTTTAGCCCTTAGCAAGAGGACCTGTGCTTCTTTGGGATAGAGAACACGTGCAATCAAGATTCCTTATTCTTTCTTAGCAAAAGGCCATGTATTTGCCTGCATATGAGGATACCATTTCCGCATATTCATGCTTCAAAAACCCTGATTCGTGTTTAGCCCTTAGCAAGATGCCCTGAAGTGTTTTAGGGATTGAGGACACGTGTGACCCAGATTCCTTATTCTTTCTTAGCAATAGGCAGTCCTGTTTCCTATATTTGAGGACTCCCGCTACCCAGATTCCTACATTAAAAACCTGATTCATGGTTACCTCTTAGTAAGACGCCCTGTACATTTTTGGGCTGAGGACTCATGCAACCAAAATTCCTTCTTCTTCTGTAGCAAGAGGCCGTGTAGTTTCCTGTATATGAGGACTCCCATTACCCAGATTCCTGCTACATCCTCAGCAAGGTGCTGAGATAATTCCTGGTGACCTAGAATTCCAGTTGTTTGGATATCAAGAGAAAAACTCCCATAAGGTTATTGGGGAACTGGAATCAAAGATTCCTGGCTCCCCATAACAACACCTCCCCAAAATGTGGACTCTCTTTAACCCATGTCCCAATTCCCACCAACCTGACCCCAAGAAATTTCTGTAGTTTTAGGTAACAAGAATCGAGGAATTTTGTACCATTACATCATTTGAATCCTGGGATACCTGATTATGGTCCTAGATGTTCATAAGACACAAAAGGATATTTGGGTCAGATCCCCGATTACAACTATCAAGAGAATAGAATGTTCCTGGAGATCTGTAATGACCAATTAAGACACAATAGGATATTTCGGCCAGATTCACAATTACAACTATGAAGAGAATAGAAAGTTCCTGGGGATCTGTAATGACCAATTAAGGGTATCTATGGTGCTAGTAGCTCTGAAAAATGTAGGGACCCTGAAGCCCAGATTGCGGATTAAACCTTATCAAGTGGCCCTGTAGATTCTGGCAATGAGAACTCCTAGAACCGGATTTCATTTTCGTTCTCAGCAAGATGCCCTGATTTTCCATCGTGATGTGGATCCAAAAACTCTGTATACAACGAGGCAGATGCCCAGAAATTACCTAGGGTCGTGAAATCTATTCATCCTGGTTAACCTTAAAAGTACGTAATATATATATGACAACCTCAAAACACCAGGCCCCTATCAGAGTAGAAGGACAAACAGAAGTTTTAGGATTGCAACGCAAATCTTAAGGCGATAGTTACTTACAAATATGGTGATAAGATTATTTGGGTCCTGAAATCTGCCCTTTGTTGCCCCGAGGAACCCAACGGACTTGAGTGTCCACATTGTCGGTTAAAAGTAACAAGAACACCAGAAGCTTGCTTAGAATCTATAATGACAAAATTGTCATATCCAAGAGACCTGTATCTCTAAAGAATGTGTGGAAATAGAAGCCCAGATTCCAGATTAGCCTTTATAAGGTGTCCATGTAGAATTCTTGGATTGGCGACCCCCATAACCCAGATTCTTTTTGTTCTCAGTAAGACTACCCGGAAGTTACCTGGCAACGTGGAAGTACAAACTCTTAGATACCAATAATCATAAGCCCAAAAGGTCAGAAGGGTCCTGAAATCCAAGATTGCTGGATTCCCTTTAAGAATACGTCCTAAATATTTGGGAACACCTAATTCCAAGTTATGAATATCAATCTAAAATTCCAGTGGTAATTTCTGGATTAGGAGGTAAACCTGAAGTCAGAAATTACACGAAAAATGGGGACATGATTCCTTGTGTTGTGGAATCTGGCCTTACAGCCTATAGCAAAAAAAGCTGAACAGATGGCCAGATATTCTGTTACAACTAAGAAGAGGAAAGAAGGTTCCTGGGAATCGGTAATGACAGATTTGTTGTCCATATATAGGAATTTGTTCTGAAAAGTGTTGGGACTGGGACTCTAAATTCCTAATTAGCATTAAGAAAACTCCTGTAGGCTTCTAGGTATGAGAACTACCTAAGCCAGGGAAAAATTAGCAACTGCCCAGAAGTTTTCTGGTCACATGCAAACTGATTTTCCTTGTTCCACATTGGTAACAAGAGTAGAAACAATCTGAGGACATAGTGTCCGAGATTCCTGTTTCGTTCTCAGAAGAATGAGCAGATGATTCCCCGTTCCCTAGAAGTCCAGACACGTAGCTCCCAATAGAAAGACTCCAGAATGCTCCTCTGGATTTGTAAACCCCGACCCTGGTGCCCTCCCAAAAAATACCTTCTAAACATGGTGCAACATCTAAACCCAAGGTCCTAACTCCGAATAGCGGAACTACCAGATGTTTGTGAAGTACGAGGTAACCCTGATCTCAGGGCTTACATTCAAAACACCGGAGATGATTACTTGTGTCCTGGAATGTGGCGTTAGAGGATCCAGAATCTAAATGGACTTGTAGTGCCATATTTTGGTTTAAACTATCGAGAGGACCAGAATGTTGCGGGACTTCTGGAATGAGTGATTCCTAATATGCACATAGGATACAGATCTGAAAGATATGGGGACGTCAAAGTCCGAGTCTTGTCGGGCTTATCAAGACGCCCTGAACATTTTTTGAATTGAGTACTAGTATAACCCAGAATCGTTATTCTTCCTCAACAAGAACCCGTGTCGTTTCCTCTATATGAGGACACCCATTTCCCAGATTGTTGCTTCGACATCCTGATTATTGTTTAGCCCTTAGCAAGATGCAGAGTAGATTTTTGGCACTGAGGACTTGTGAAAACCAGATTCTTTATCCTTTCTTAGGTAGAGGATATGTAATTTCCTGTGTATGAAGACCCCCTTTTCCGAGATTCCTGCTTTGAAACTCTGACTCTTGCTTAGCCCTTAGAAAGACGCCCTGTAGATTTTTCGGATTGAGGACATGTGTCACCCAGATTACTTGCTTGTCCTTACAAAGAGGTTGTGAAATTTCCTGTATATGTGGACTCCCATTTCCCAGATTGATGCTTCCAATCCCTGATACTTTTTTCTCTCTTAGTAAGACTCCCTGTAGGATTTAGAGATTTGAGGATTCGTGTAACCCAGATTCCTTATTCTTCCATCATAAGAGGCCCTGTAGTTTCCTTTATATAAGGACTCCCATTTAGCAAATTCCTGCTTAATTCTCAGCAATTCCTGAGATATTTCCTGATGAACATAGAATTCCAGTTGTTTGGATATCAATAGAAAGGCTGCCATATACTACCTGGGAACTGTAATCCAAGCTTCCAGGTTTCCCTTAACAAGACATCATAAAGATGTGTAATATTCTAAACCCAATATCCCAATTTCCACCAGCCTGACCAATGCAAATTTCTTTATTTTGAGGTAACCTGAAGTTTGGGATTTTGTCACAAAATGCCAGTTGATACCTGGGGAACTGGATTACGGACGAAGATGTGGATAAGAAACAAAAAAATTGTAGGTTCAGATACTCGAGTACATATCGAAAGGACTGGAACCTTCTTGGATCTGTAATAAGAGATTTTATGTATCCACGTAGCAAATAGCTCTGAAAAATGGAAGGACCTACAATCCCAGATTCCTCATTAAACCTTATTAAGAGGCCATATAGATTTTGATGATTGAGGACCCCTGATCAGGCATTCTCTTCTCATTTTCAGCAAGAGCATGATTTTCCCTGGCGATCTGGATTCCAAAATACTGTATGCAAAAGGACAGATACCCAAGTGTTTCCCAGGGACGTGGAATCCGTTACTCTGGTTACCTTTAAAAATATGTTCTACTTGCTTAGCAACTCCAACCACCCAGGCCGTATCAAATAGATTAACAGAAGGAAGTTTTAGGATTACAGGGTACATCTTAAGACAATAGTTACACACAAATATGGCGAGATGATGCCTTAGTCCTGTAATCTGCATTAGTTTTGCCGAGAAACCCAACTGAATTGCATGGATTGGTTCTTGGTTACAACAATCAAGAGGATCAGAGGTTGCTGGGAATCTATAATGACACTTGTTCTTTCCAAGTGGCAACGTGCTCTGAAGAATTTGGAGAATTAGAAGACCAGATTCCATATAAGCCCTTATAACAGAACCCTGTCAAAATGGATTGAAGCCTCCCATAACCCACATTACTTTTTTTATTATCAGGAATATGCCCAGACGTTTTCTGGAGATGTAGAAGTACAAACTCTTACATACCAATACACATACGCCAAGAAGTTTCCCAAGGACCTGGAATCGAAGACTGCTGGTTCCCCCTTAAGAATACATCCTACATATGTGGGAATCCCTAATCCCACATTCGCAATGTGAAAATGAATGTCCAGTAGTAGTTTCTGGACTACGAGGAAAACCTGAAGCCAGTGATCACATTAACAAATGGCAGATGATTGCGTGGATTGTGGAATTTGGCCTTAATGGACCCTGTGAAACAAACGAACCAGTAGGCCAGATTCTCAGTTACAACTATCAAGAGGTGCAACACGTTCATGGGGAAGGGCAATGCCCATTTTGTCTTGTGCATATAGGACGTTGCTCTGAATAATATGAGAACCAGGACTCCCAGATTCCAGATTAGCATTTGCTAAAGTCCCTGTCGATTCCTAGGTATGAGCACTACCTTAAGCAACGGATAATTTAGCAAATTCCCAGATGTTTACAAGTTACATGGAAACCAAGTTTCCTGGTTCCTCTTAGGTAAAGCCTGCAGAAACTTTCTATGGACACAGTGACCCAGATTCCTATTTTGTTCTAAGCAAAACGACGAGATGTTCCCTGTTGGCCTGGAAGTCCAGACTCTTGTATACCCATGAAACGATGAAAAGCATATGCCTGGGGACGTGGAATCTAACATTCCTGTTTCCCTCCCAAAATACCTCTTAAAAAAATTGAACACCTAAACCCAAAGTCCTAATAACGAACAGCGGAGCCACTGATGTTTCTGGAGTACAAGGTAACATTGATGTCAGGGCTTACATAAAAAAAATTGGAGAGAATTTCTAGTGTCCTCTATCTTGAATCAGAGGTTCTGAGTATCTAAATGGATTTGTTTTGCCAGATTCCCGTTCACAACTATCAAGAGTACCAGAGAGTTGCTGGAGTCCAGAAAGACCCCCAGAAGTTTCCTGGGCAATTGGAATCCAAATTCCTGGTTCCCTTGTACAAGACACCCTAACAATATGGAGATCTACAAGCCCAGATTCCTGATTAAACCTCATCAAGAGGCCCTGTAGAATTGGTGAATGAGAACTCCAAGAACCTGGATTCCCTCTTCGTTATCTGCAAGATGCCTTGATTTTTCCTGTCCGTGTGTATTTCAATACTCTGTATACAAAAAGACAGATGCCCACAAGTTTCCTAGGAATGGGGAATCCGTGATTCCTGGTTGTCTTTGAAAGTACTAACTAAACATTTGGTAACTGCAAAACACTCGACCCCTCTCAAAATAAAAGGACAATGGAAGTTTGAGAATTACAAAGTTCATCTTGAGACCAAGAGTTACATCAAATATGGCGAGATGATCCCTTTTGTTCTGGAATCTGGCCTTAGTTGTCCCGAGGAACCTAACGAACTTGTAGTACCAGATACCCGTTTTCAACTATCAAGAGCACCAGAATATTGCTGGAGTCCTGAATTGACTGATTCCTAAAATCCACATGCTAAATAGCTCCAAATAATGAGGGGAGCTCGAAGACCTGATTCTTGTTTGTCCAGTAGCATGAAGTCCTAAGAATTTTTTCGGATTGAGGACTTGTGTAACACAGATTCCTTATTCTTCCTATGCTGGAGGCCGTGTAGTGTCCTGTCTATGGGGACTACCTTTCCCCCTATCCTGTTTTCAGACCCTGATTCTTGTTTAGCCCTTAGCAAGACACCATGTAGATTATCTGATTGAGGAACTGTGTAAAACAGATTCCTTATTTTTCCTTAGCAAGAGGCCTCGAAGTTTCCTGTTATGAGGAGTATTACCCACAATCCTGCTTTGAATCCCTTATTCTTGTTTAGTCCTTAGCAAAAGGCCCTGTAGTCTTTTGGGATAGAGAATATGTGCAACCCAGATTTCTTATTCTTTCTTAGCAAAAGGCCGTGTATTGGCGTATATATGAGGGCCCCATTTCCGCAGATTCATGTTTCAAATACCCTGATTCGTGTTTAGCCCTTAGCAAGATGCACTGAAGTGTTTTAGGGATTGAGGACACGTGTAACCCAGATTCCTTATTCTTTCTTAGATATAGACAGTCCAGTTTCCTGTATTTGAGGACTCCCACTATACAGATTCTTACATTAAAAACCTGATTCATTGTTCCATCTTAGTAAGACGCTCTGTGGATTTTTGGGCTGAGGACTCGTGCAATCAAAATTCCTTATTCTTCCTTAGCAAGAGGCCGTGTAGTTTCCTGGATGTGAGGACTCCCATTACCTAGATTCCTGTTTCATTCTCAGCAAGGCGCTGATATATTTCCTGTTGACCTAGAATTCCAGTTCATTGGATATCAAGAAGAAGACTCCCATAAGGTTTTGGGGAACTGGAATCCAAGATTCCTCATTCCCCTTAACAAGACCTTTTCAAAATGTGGAATCTCCTAAACCCAATGTCCCAATTCCCACCAGCTTGACCACAAGAGATTTCTGTAGTTTGATGTAATCTGAATCAAGGGATTTGGTACCAATATGTCATTTGATTCCTGGGGTACCTAATTGTCTTCCTAGATGTTCTTAATACACAAAACTATATTTGGGCTAGATCCTCGATTAAAACTATCAAGAGAATAGAATGTTCTTGGGGATCTGTAATGACAGGTTAAGGGTATCTACGGAGCTAGTAGCTCTGAAAAATGTAGGGACCCTGAAGTCCAGATTGCTGATTAATCCTTATCAAGAGTCCCTGTAGATTCTGGCAAATGAGAACTCCTAGGACCGGATTTCATTTTCGTTCTCAGCAAGATGCCCTGATTTTCTGTTAAGATGTGGATCCAAAAACTCTGTATACAAATATGCAGATGCTCAGAACTTTCCTACGGTCGTTGAATCTATGAATCCTGGTCACCCTTAAAAGTAGGTAAAAAAAATATTTGGCAACCTCAAATACCAGGACCCTATCGAAATAGAAGGAAAAACAGAAGTTTTAGGATTACAAGGTACATCTTAAGGCGATAGTTACATACAAATATGGTGATAAGATTCTTTGAGTCCTGGAATCTGTCCTTTGTTGTCCCGAGGAACCCAACGGACTTTTAGGTCCACATTCTCGTTTACAACTATAAAGAAGATCAGAAGGTTTCTTAGAATGTATAATGACAAAATTGTCACATCCAAGAGGCCTGTAGCACTAAAGAATGTGTGGAAATAGAATCCCAAATTACAGATTAGCCCTTATAATGAGTCCATGTAGATTTTTTGGATTTGCGACCCCAATAACCCAGATTCTTTTTGTTGTCAGTAAGACTCCCGGAAGTTACCTGGCGACGTGGAAGTACAAACTCTTATATACCAATACTCATAAGCCCAAATGGTCAGAAGGGCCACGAAATCCAAGATTGCTGGATCCCCTTTAAGAATACGTGTAAATATTTGGAAACACATAATCCAAAGTTATGAACATCAATCTAAAATTCCAGCAGTAGTTTCTGGATTAGGAGGTAAACCTGAAGTCAGAAATTTCACAAAAAATGACAAGATGATTCCTTGGTTTGTGGAATCTGGCCTTACAGCCTCCGGCATAAAAGCCGAGCATATGGCCAGATTCTCTGTTACAACTAAGAAGAGGAACAGCAGGTTCCTGAAAATCGGTAATGACAGTTTTGTGGTATGTATACAGGAATTAGTTCTGAAATGTGTGGGGACTGGGACTCCAAATTCCTGAGTAGCATTTAGAAATTTCCTGTAGGCGCCTAGGTATGAGAACTACCTTAAGCCAGGGAAAAATTAACAACGGCCCAGAAGTTTGCCGGTCACATGCAAACTGATTTTCCTTGTTCTACATTGGTAACATGAGTAGAAGCTCTCTGGGGACATAGTGTCCGGGATTCCTGTTTCGTTCTCAGAAGAAAGACCAGATGTTTCCCCGTTCTCTAGAAGTCCAGACACGTGGCTCCAAACAGAAAGACTCCAGAACGTTCCTATATACTTGGAAACCAAGACCCTGGTGCCCTCTCAATAGTACCTTCTAAACATGGTGCAACATCTAAACCCAAGGTCCTAATTCTGAATAGCTGAACTACCAGAAGTTTCTGGTGTATGCGGTAATCCTGAACTCAGGGCTTACATTCACAAAACTCGAAATGATTACTTGTGTCCTGGAATTTGGCGTTAGAGGACAAATAATCTAAGTGGACATGTAGTTCCATATTTTCGTTTAAACTGTAGAGATGACTAGAATGTTGTAGGGATTCGGTAATGACTGATTCCTAATATGCATATAGGAAACAGATCTAAAATTAAGGGGACATCGAAGTCCGAGTCTTGCAGGACTTACCTAAACATTTTTGGAATTGAGGACTCGTATAACCCAGATTCGTTATTATTCTTTAGCAAGAGCCCGTGTAGTTTCCTGTGTATGAGGACTCCCATTCCCCAGATTGTTGCTTCGAAAACCTGATTCTTGTTTAGCCCTTACCAAGACACCCAAAAATTTTTGGCATTGAGAACTCGTGAAAACTAGATTCCTTATCGTTTCTTAGGTAGAGACTGGGTAGTTTCCTGTATATGAAGACTACCATTACTGAAATTCCTACTTCTGAACCCTGATTCCTGTTTAGCCCTTAGAAAGATGCCCTGGAGATTTTAGGATCGAGAACATGTGTAACCATATTATATGTTTGGCCTTAGGAAGAGGTTATGAAGTTTCCTGTATATGAGGTCTCCCATTCCCCAGATCCATGCTTCAAATCCCTGATACATTTTTCTCCCTTAGTAAGACTCCCTGTAGGTTTTTGGGATTTGAGAACTCATGTAACCCAGATTCCTTATTCTTCCATAGAAAGAGTCCATGTAGTTTTCCGTATATGAGGACTCCCATTACTCAAATTCCTGCTGAATTCTCAGCAATACCCGAGATTTTTCCTGATGAACATAGAATTCCAGTTGTTTGGATATCAATGGATAGACTCCCTTATAGTACCTAAGAACTGTAATCCAAGTTAATAGGTTCCCCTTAACAAGACAATGTAAAAAAGTGGAATATTCTAAACCAAATATCCCAATTCCCACCAGCCTGACCACAGGAAATTTCGGTATTTTGAGGTAACCTAAAGCGAGGGATTCTGTCGCAAAATGCAAGTTGATACCTGGTGAACTGGGTTATGGCCGAAGATGTTGATAAGACACAAACAAAATTGTAGGTTCAGATACTCGATTACAACTATAGAAAAGACCGGAATCTTCTTGGATCTGTTATAAGAGATTTCAGGTATCCACGTTGCAAGTAGCTCTGAAAAATGGAAGGACCTACAAGCCCAGATTCCTCATTAAACTTTATCAAGAGGCCTTATAGATTATGACGATTGTGGACCCCTGGTACCACATTGTCTTATCGTTCTCAGTAAGAGCCTGATTTTCCCTGGCGATCTGAATTCCTAAATGCTGTAAGCAAATAGACAGATGCCCAGCTGTTTCTCCGGTACGTGGAACCCATGATTCCTGAATACCTTTAAAAATCTTTACTACATGTTTAGCAAACTCAAAACCCCAAGCCATATCAAATAGATTCACAAACTGATGTTTTAGGATTGCAGGGTACATTTTAAGACGAGTTACTCAAAAATATGGCAAGATGATGCCTTAGTCCTGTTATCTGGCTTTAGTTGTGCTGAGAAACCCAACTGAATTGCATGGACTGGTTCTTTATTACAACAATCAAGAGGCCCAGAAGGTTGCTGTGAATCTATAATGACACTTGATCTTTTCCAAGTGGCAAAATGCTCTGAAGAATTTGGAGGACTAGAAGCCCAGATTCCAGATAAGCCCTTATAACGGAGCCTGTAGAAATGGATTGAGGTCTCCCAAAACCCATATTCTTTTTTTTATTATCATGAAGACGCCCGGACGTTTTCTGCTGACATAGAAGTACAAACTCCTACGTACCAATGCACATACACCAAGAAGTTTCCCCAAGACTTAGAATCGAAGATTGCTGGTTCCCCCTTAAGAATATATCCTAAATATGTTGGAACCCCTAATCCCACATTCTCAATGTGAAAACGAATGTCCAGCAGTAGTTTCTGGACTATGAGGTAAACCTGAAGCAAGTGATCACATTAACAAATGACAGATGACTGCCTGGATTGTGGAATCCAGCCTTACAGGACCCTGTGAAACAAACGGACCAGTAGGCCAGATTCTCAGTTACAACTATCAAGAGGTGCAACAAGTTTCTGGGGAACGGCAATGCCCGATTTCTGGTTTGCATATAAGACGCTGCTCTGAATAATATGAGAACCAGGACTCCCAGATTCCAGATCTACATTTGCTAAAGTACCTGTCGATTTCTAGGTATGAGCACTGCCTTAAGCCACGGATAATTTAGCAATTGCCCAGATGTTTGCAAGTTACATGGAAACAGAGTTTCCTGCTTCTTCTTAGGTAAAGTCTGTAGAAACTTTCAAGGGACTGAGTGACCCAGATTCC
The DNA here is from genome assembly GCF_000164805.1 of Carlito syrichta. NCBI lineage: Eukaryota > Metazoa > Chordata > Mammalia > Primates > Tarsiidae > Carlito > Carlito syrichta. The sequence continues at coordinate 134,334 of NW_007245661.1, read as the reverse complement.
TACTTCGGTCTAAGCAAAATGACAAGATATTTCCTGTTGGCCTGGAAGTCCAGACTCTTGTATACCCATAGAAAGATAACAAGAGTATGCCTGGGGATGTGCAATCTAAGATTCCTGATTCACTCCCAACAATATCTCCTAAAAAAATTGAACACCTAAACCCAAACTCCTAATCACGAACAGCGGAGCCACTGTAGTTTCTGAAGTATGAGGTAACACTGATGTTAGGGCTTACATACAAAAATCCGAGAGAATTTCTAGTGTCCTGTATCTGGAATCAGAGGTTCTTAGTATCTAAATGGACTTGTAGTGCGAGATTCTCGTTGACAACTATCATGAGTACCAGAGTGTTGCTGGAGTCCAGGAATGATTGATTCGTAGTATCCACATAACAAATACCTCTGAAACGTGAGGGGTGCTCGAAGCCCTGATCTTGTTTAACCCTTAGCAAGATGCGCTGTAGATTTTCGGTATAGAGGACCCATGTAGCCCAGATTTTTTATTCATCCTTCGCAAGTGTCATGAAATTTCCTGGATATGAAGACTTCCATTACCCAAATTCCTGCTTCATTCTCCGGAAGACATTGGGATATTTAGTGGTGATTTAGAATTCAAGTTGCTTGGATATCAATTGAAAGACCTCAAGAAGTTTCCTGGGCAATTGGAATCCAAGATTCCTGGTTCCCTTGTACAAGACACCCTAAGAATATGGGGACCTAAAAGCCCAGATTCCTGATTAAACCTCTTCAAGAAGCCCTGTAGACTTCAGCAAATGAGAACTCAAGAAACCAGATTCCCTTTTCCTTCTCAGCAAGATGCTTTGATTTTCCCTGTCCATTTGTATTCCAAAACTTTGTATACAAAAAGACAGATGCCCACAAGTTTCCTAGAGTAGGGGAATTCGTGATTCCTGGTTACCTTTAAAAATACCTAGTAAACATTTGACAACTGCAAAACCCTCGGCCCCTCTCAAAATAAAAGGACAAGTGGAAGTTTGAGAATTACAAAGTTCAGGTTGAGACCAAGAGTTACATGCAAATATGGCGATATGATCCCTTTTGTGCTGGAATCTGGCCAGAGTTGTCCTGAGGTACCTAACAGACTCGCAGTGCGAGATACCCATTTACTACTACCATGAGGACCAGAATGTTGCTGGAGTCCTGAATTGACTGATTCCTAATATCCACATGCTAAATAGTTCCAAAACATGAGGAGAGCTCGAAACCCTGATTCTTGTTTGTCCAGTAGCAAGACGTCCTGAGAATTTTTTTGGATTGAGGACTCGTGTATCACAGATTCCTTATTCTTCCTTCCCTGAAGGCCGGTTAGTGTCCTGTATATGAGGACTCCCTTTGACCAGATTCCTGTTTTGAAACCCTGATTCTTGTTTAGACCTTAGCAAGACGCCATGTAGATTTTGTGATTGAGGACCTGAGTAAAACAGATTCCTTATTTTTCCTTCGAAAGGGGCCTCAACGTATTCTGCTATGAGGAGTATTACCCACATTACTGCTTCGAATCCCTTATTCTTGTTTAACTCTTAGCAAGAGGCCCTGTAGTTCTTTTGGGATAAAAAATACGTTAAACCCAGATTCCTTATTCTTTCTTAGCAAATGACCATGTATTTACCTGTATATGAGGACCCCATTTCCGCTGATTCATGCTTCAAAAATCCTGATTCGTGCTTAGGCCTTAGAAAAACGCCCTGAAGTATTTTAGAGATTGAGGACACGTGTAACCCAGATTCTTTATTTTTTCTTAGCAATAGGCAGTCCAGTTTACTGTGTTTGAGGACTCCCACTACCCAAATTCCCACATTAAAAACCTGATTCATGGTTACCTCTTAGTAGACGCCTTGTTGATGTTTCGGCTGAGGACTCGTGCAAAAAAAATTCCTTATTCTTCCTTAGCAAGAAGCCGTGTAGTTTCCTGTATAGGAGGACTCCCATTACCCAGATTCCTGCTACATTCTCAGCAAGTCGCTGAGATATTTCCTGGTGACCTAGAATTCCAGTTGTTTGGATATCAAGAGAAAGATTCCCATAAGGTTCTTGGAGAACTGGAATCCAAGATTTCTGGTTCCCCTTAACAAGACCTCCCTAAATGTGGAGTCTCCTAATCCCATGTCTCAATTCCCACCAGCCTGACCCCAAGTAATTTCTGTAGTTTGAGGTATCCTGAATCGAGCAATCTTGTACCAATATGTCATTTGAATCCTGGGGTATCTGATTATGGTCCTTAATGTTCATAAGACACAAAAGGATATTTGCATCAGATCCTCAATTACAACTATCAAGAGAATAGAATGTTCCTGGGGATCTGTAATGACCGATGAAGGGTATCTACGGAACTACTAGTTCTGAAAAATATAGGGACCCTGAAGCCAGAGTGCTGATTAAACCTTATCAAGAGGACCTGTAGATTCTGGCGAATGAGAAGTCCTAGAAACGGATTTCCTTTTCGTTCTTGGCAAGATGCCCTTATTTTCCCCCGTGATGTGGATCCAAAAACTCTGTATACAAATAGGCAGATGCCCAGAAAATACCTAGGATCGTGGATTCCATTAATCCTGGTTACCCTTAAAAGTACAAAATGTATATTTGGCAACCTGAAAACTCCAGGCCCCTATCCGAATAGAAGGACAAACAGAAGTTTTAGGATTATATGTTACATCATAAGGCGATAGTTACATACAAATATTGCATTAAGATTCTTTGTGTCCTGGACTCTGTCCTTTGTTGTCCTGAGGAACCCAAAGAATGTGAGTGTCCACATTCTCAGTTACAACTATCAAGAAGAGCAGAAGGTTGCTGAGAATCTATAATGACAAAATTGTCATATCCCAGAGGTCTGTAGCCCTAAAGAATGTGTGGAAATAGAATACCAGATTCCAGATTAGCCCTTATAAGGTGTCCATGTAGAATTCTTTGATTGGTGACCCCTATAACCCAGATTCCTTTTGTTCTCAGTAATCCTCCTGGAAGTTACCTGGCGACACGGAAGTACAAACTCTTATATACCAATAATCATAAGCCCAAAAGGTCAGAAGGGCCCTGGAATCCAAGATTGCTGGATCTCCTTTAAGAATACGTGCTAAATATTTGGGAACACCTAATTCCAAGTAACAAATATCAATCAAAAATTCCAGTAGTAGTTTCAGGATTAGGAGGTAAACCTGGAGTCAGAAATTACACGAAAACTGGCGACATGATTCCTTGGGTTGTGAAATCTGGTCTTACAGCCTCCTGCAAAAAAAAACTGAGCAGATGGCCAGATTTTCTCTTACAATTAAGAAGAGGAGCAGCAGGTTCCTGGGAATCGGTAATGACAGATTTGTGGTATGTATACAGGAATTAGTTCTGAAAAGTGTGGAGACTGGACTCCAAATTTCTGATTAGCATTTAGAAAATTACTGTAGGCTTCTAGGTATGAGAACATCCTTAAGCCAGGGAAAAATTCACAACTGCCCAGAAGTTTGCTGGTCACATGCAAACTGATTTTCCTTGTTCCACATTGGTAACATGAGTAGAAACAATCTGAGGACATAGTGTCTGAGATTCCTGTTCCGTTCTCAGAATAAAGACCAGATGTTTCCCCGTTGTCTAGAATTCCAGACAGTGTTTCCCTATAGAAAGCCTCCAGAATGCTCCTATGGACTTGTAAACCAAGTCCCTGGTGCCCTCCCAAAAATACCTTCTAAACCTGGTGCAACATCTAAACCCAAGGTCCTAATTCCGAATAGCTGAACTACCAGAAGTTTCTGGAGTACGAGGTAACTCGGACCTCAGGGCTTACATTCAAAACACCCGATATGATTACTTGTGTCCTGGAATTTGGCGTTAGAGGATCCAGAAACTAAACGGACTTGTAGTGACATATTTTCATTTAAACTATCGAGAGGACCAGAATGATGCGGGTCTTCTGGAATGAGTGATTCCTAATATGCACATAGTTTCCAGCTCTGAAAAATATGGGGACTTCGAAGTCTGAGTCTTGTAGGCCTTACCAAGACCCCCTGAACATTTTTGGAATTAAGAGCTCGTATAACCCAGAGTCGTTATTCTTCCTTAGCAAGAGCTCGTGGAGTTTCCTGTATATGAGGACACCCATTCCCCAGATTCTTGCTTCGAAATCCTGAATATTGTTTAGCTTTTAGCAAGAGGCCCAGTAGATTTTTGGCCTTGAGGACGCGTGAAAACCAATTTCATTTTCCTTTCTTACATAGAGGATATGTAGTCTCCTGTTTATGAAGTCCCCCTTTACTGAGGTCCTGCTTCGAAAGTCTGATTCTTCTTTAGCATGTAGAAAGATGCCATGTAGATTTTTCAATCGAGGACATGTGTAACCCAGATTCCTTGTTCCCCCTTAGCAAGAGTTTGTGAAGTTTCCTGTATATGAGGATTCCCATTCCCCAGATTTGTGCTTCAAATTCTGATACATTTTTCTCCCTTAGTAAAACTCCCCGTAGGTTTTTGGGATTTGAGGACTCATGTAACCCAGATTCCTTATTATTCAGCAGTAAGAGTCCACGTAGTTTCCCATATTTGAGGACTACCATTTCAAAAATTCCTGCTTAATCCTCAGCAATACCCGCGATATTTCCTGATGAACATAGAATTCCATTTGTTTGGATATCATTAGAAAGACTCTCATATAGTACCTTGGGAAGTATAATCCAAGCTTCCAGTTTCCCCTTAAGAAGACATCGTAAAAATGTGGAATATTCTAAACCCAATATCCCAATTTCCACCAGTCTGACCACAGGGAATTTCGATATTTTGAGGTAACTTGAAGCGAGGGATTTTGTCGCAAAATGCCAGTTGATACCTGGGGAACTGAATTATTGCCGATGATGTTAAGAAACAAACGAAATTGTAGGTTCAGATACTCGATTACAATGATCGAATCTTCTTGGATTTGTAATAAGTGATTTTAGGTATCATGTGGCAAGTAGCTCTGAAAAATGGAAGGACCCACAAGGCCAGATTCCTCATTAAATCTTATCAAGAGGCCATATAGATTTTGACGTTTGAGGAACCAAGAACCCGCAATTTCATCTCATTATCAGCAAGATGCCCTGATTTTCCCTGGTGATGTGGAATCCAAAATTCTGTATGCAAATAGACAGACGCCCAGCGGTTTCCCCGGGTCGTGGAGTACTTGATTCCTGGTTACCTTTAAAAATGTGTACGATATGTTAAGCAAACTCAAAACCCCAGATCATATCAAATAGATTCACAAATGAAACTTTTAGGATTACAGGGTACACCTTAAGACAAGAGTTATACACAAATATGGGTATATGATGCCTTAGTCCTGTAATCTGCCTTTAGTTGTGCCGAGAAACCCAACTGAATTGCACGGATTGGTTCTTGAATACGACAATCAAGAGGACCAGAAGGTTGCTGGGAATGTATAATGACACTTGTCCTTTCCAAGTGGCAACGTGCTCTGAAGATTTTGGAGAACTAGAAGCCCGGATTCCAGATAAGCCCTTATAAGGTCGCTCTGTAGAAATGGATTGAGGCCTCCCATAACCCACATTCATTTTTTATTATCAGGAAGTCACCCAGACATTTTCTGGTGACGTAGTAGTACATACTCTTACATAACCATACACATACGCCAAGAAGTTTCCCAGGGTCTTAAATCGAAGAATGCTGGATCCCCCTTAAGAATACATCCTAAACATGTGGGAACAGCAAATCCCACATTCTCAATGTGAAAAAGAATGACCAGCAGTAGTTTCTGGACTACGAGGTAAACCAGAAGACAGTGATCACATTAACACATGGCAGATGATTGCGTGGATTGTGGAATCTGGCCTTATAGGACCCTGCGAATCAAACCGACATGTAGGCCATATCTCTGTTACAACTATCAAGAGGTGCAACACGTTCTTGGGCATTGGCAATGCCCGATTTCTGGTATGCAGATAGGATGCTGCTCTGAATATTATGACAATGAGGACTCCCAGATTCCAGATTAGCATTTGCTAAAGTCCCTGTCGATTCCTAGGTATGAGCACTGGCTTAAGCCACGGATAATTTAGCAAATACCCAGATGTTTTCAAGTTACATGAAAACCAAGTTTCCTGGTTCCTCTTTAGGAAAGTGTGTAGAAACTTTCAAGGGACACAGTGTCTCACATTCCTATTTCGTTCTAAGTAAAATGACGAGATGTTTCCTGTTGGCCTGGAAGTCCAGACTCTGTTATACCCATAGGAAGATGACAAGAATATGCCTGGGGACGTGGAGTCTAAGATTCCTGGTTCCCTCCCAATAATACCTCCTAAAAAATTGAACACCTAAACCCAAAGTCCTAATAACGAACAGTGGAGCCACTGTAGTTTCTGGAGTACGAGGTAACACTGAAGTCAGGGCTTACATACAAAAAATTCGAGAGAATTACTTGTGTCATGGATCTGGAAGCAGAGGTTCTGAGTATCTAAATGGACTTGTAGTGTGAGATTATTTTCACAACTATCAAGAGTAGCAGAGTGTTGCTAGAGTCCAGGAATGATTGATTCGTAATATCCACATAACAAATTGCTCTAAAACATGAGGGGTGCTCAAAGGCCTGATCTCGTTTATCCCTTAGCAAGACGCACTGTAGTTATCGGTATTGAGGACCCATGTAGACCAGATTCCTTATTTATCCTTCTCAAGAGTCATGAAGTTTCCTGTATATGAGGATTCGTATTACCCAGATTCCTGTTTCATTCTGAGCAAGACACAGATATTTCGCGGTGATGTATAATTCACGTTGTTTGGATGTCAATTGAAAGACACCGAGAAGTTTCCTGGACAATTGGAATCCAAGTTTCGTGGTTCTTTTTTACAAGACACCCTAATAATATGGGGACCTAGAAACCCAGATTCCAGATTAAAACTCACTGGCAGGCCCTGTTGTCTTCAGCAAATGAGAACTCCAAGAAACCGGATTCCCTTTTCGTTCTCAGCAAGATGCCTTGATATTCCCTGTCTATGTGTATTCCAAAACCCTGCATATAAAAAGATAGATGCCCACAAGTTTCCTAGAGTCGGGAATTCCGTGATTCCTGGTTACCTTTAAAAATACTTATTAAACTTTTGGCAACTGCAAAACCCTCGAACCCTCTAAAAATAAAAGAACAAATGGAAGTTTGTGAACTACAAGGTTCACCTTCAGACCAAGAGTTACATCCAAATATGGCAAGATGATCCTTTATGTGCTGGAATCTGGCCTTAGTTGTCCCGAGGAACCTAACGGTCTTGTAGTGCCAGATACCCGTTTAGAACTGTCAAGAGGACAAGAATGTTGCTGGAGTCCTGAATTGACTGATTCCTAATATCCGCATGCTACATAGCTCCAAAACATGAGGGAAGCTCAAAGCCCTGATTCGTGTTTGTCCAGTAGCAAGACATACCTAACATTTTTTCGGATTGAGGACTCGTGTAACACAGATTCCTTATTCTTCCTTCACTGGAGGCCGTGTAGTGTCGCGTATATGAGGATTCCTTTTACCCAGATTCCTGTTTTGAAAACCTTATTCTTGTTTAGCCTTTAGGAAGACGCCATGTAGATTTTGTGATTGAGGAACCGTGTAAAAAAGGTTCCTTATTTTTCCTTAGCAAGAGGCTTCGAAGTTTCCTGTTATGAGGAGTATTACCCCCATTCCTGCTTCGAATCCCCTATTCTTGTTTAACCCTTAGCAAGAGGCCCTGTAGTTCTTTTGGGATAAAGAACACGTGTAACCCAGATTCCTTATTCTTTCTTAGCAAATGGCCGTGAATTTCCCTGTATATGAGGACCCCATTTCTGCATATTCATGCTTCAAAATTCCTGATTCGTGTTTGCCCTTAGCAAGACGCCCTGAAATTTTTAAGGGATTGAGGACACGTGTAACCCAGAATCCTTCTTCTTTCTCAGCAATAGGCCGTCCAGTTTCCTGTATTTGTGGACTCCCACTACCCAGATTCCTATATTAAAAACCTGATGCATGGTTACCTCTTAGTAAGACACCCTGTGGATTTTTGGACTGAGGACTCATGCAAGCAAAATTTTTTATTCTTCCTTAGAAAGAGGCCGTGTAGTTTCCTGTATATGAGGACTCCAATTACCCAGATTCCTGCTTCATTCTCAGCAAGTCGCTGAGATATTTCATGGTGACCTAGAATTCCAGTTGTTTGGATATCAAGAGAAAGACTACCATACGGTTATTGGGGAACTGGAATCCATGGTTTCTGGTACCACTTAAAAAGACATCCTCAAAATGTGGAATCTCCTAATCCCAATGTCCCAATTTCCACCAGCCCGCCCACAAGACATTTATGTAGTTTGGGGTAATCTGAATCAAGGGCTTTTATATCAATATACCATTTGATTCCTGTTGTACCTGATTATTGTTCTAGATGTTCATAAGACACAAAAGGATATTTGGGCCTGATCATCGATTACAACTATCCAGGGAATAGAATGTTCCTGGTAATCTGTAATGACCGATTATGGGTATTAATGGGTCTAGTAGCTCTGAAAAATGTAGGGACCCTGAAGCCCAGATTGCTGATTAAACCTTAACAAGATGCCCTGTAGATTCTGGTGAATGAGAACTCCTAGAACCGGATTTCCTTTTCGTTCTCAGCAGGATGCTCTGATTTTCCCACGTGAGGTGGATCCAAAAACCCTGTATACAATTAGGCAGATGCCCAGAAATTACCTAGGGTCGTGGAATCCATGAATCCTGGTTACACTTAAAAGTACGTAATAAATATTTGGCAACCTCAAAACAGTAGGCCCCTATAGGAATAGAAGGACAAACAGAAGTTTTAGATTTACAAGGTACATCCTAAGACGATAGTTACATACAAATATGGCGATAAGATTCTTTGGGTCCTGGAATCTGCCCTTTGTTGTCCCGAGGAACCCAATGGACTTGAGTGTTCTTATTCTCGGTTACAAGTATCAAGAAGACCAGAAGTTTGCTGAGAATGTATAATGACATAATTGTCATATCCAAGAGGTCTGTAGTCCTAAAGAATGTGTGGAAATAGAATCCCAGATTACAGATTAGTCCTTATAATGTGTCCATGTAGAATACTTCGATTGGCCACACCCATAACCCAGATTCTTTTTGTTCTCAGTAAGACTCCCGGAAGTTACCTGGTGACGTGGAAGTATAAACTCTTATATATCAATAATCAAAAGTCGAAAAGGTCAGAAAGGCCCTGGAATCTAAGATTGCTGGATCCCCATTAAGAATACGTCCTAAATATTTTGGAACACCTAATCCCAAGTTGCAAATATTAATGTAAATTTCCAGTAGTCCTTTCTGGATTGGGAGGTAAACTTGAAGTCAGAAATTACACGAAAAATGGCGACATGATTTCTTGTGTTGTGGAATCTGGACTTACAGCCTCCTGCAAAAAAAGCCGAGCAGGTGGCCAGATTTTCTGTTACAACTAAGAAGAGGAGCAGCAGGTTCCTGGGATCAGTAATGATAGATTTGTGGTACGTATACGGGAATTAGTTCTGAAAAATGTGGGGACTGGGACTCCAAATTCCTGATTAGCAATTAGAAAATCCCTAGAAACTTCTAGGTATGAGAACTATCTTAAGCCACGGAAAAATTCAGAACTGCCCAGAAGTTTTCTGGTCACATACAAACTGATTTTTCTTGTTCCACATTGGTAACATAAGTAGAAAATTTGTGGGGACATAGTGTCCGAGATTCCTGTTTCATTCTCAGAAGAACAACCAGATGTTTCCCCGTACCCTAGAAGTCAAGACACGTGGCTCCCAATAGAAGACTCCAGAATGCTCCAATGGAGTTGTAAACCAAGACCCTGGTGCCCTCGCAAAAATACCTTCTAAACATGGTGCAACATCTAAACCCAAGATCCTAATTCCAAATAGCTGAACTACCAGAAGTTTCTAGAGTACGAGGCAACCCTGAATTCAGGGCTTACGATCAAAACACCCAAGATGATTACTTGTGGCCCCGAATTTGGCGTTAGAGGATCCAGAATCTAAATGGACTTGTAGTTCCATATTTTCGTTTAAACTATCAAGAGGACCAGAATATTGCGGTACTTCTGGAATGAGTGATTCTTAATATGCACATAGTCTCCTGCTCTGAAAAATATGGGGACGTCGAATTCCAAGTCTTGTAGACCTTACCAAGACGCCCTGAACATTCTTGGATTTGAGGACTCGTGTAACCCAGATTCGTTATTCTTCCTTAGCAAGAGCCCATGTAGTTTCTTGTATATGAGGACTCCCATTCCAGATTCTTGCTTCGAAATCCTGATTCTTGTTTAGCCCTTAGCAAGATGGCCAGTAGATTTTTGACATTGAGGTCTCAGGAAAACCAGATTCCTTATTTTTCTTAGGTAGAGGCTGTGTAGTTTCCTGTATATGAAGACTCCCATTACCGAGAGTCCTGCTTTGAAACCCTGATACTTGTTTATCCCTTAGAAAGACGCCCTGTAGATTTTTCGGGTCGAGGACATATGACACCCAGATTCCTTGTTCATCCTTAGGAAGAGGTTGTGAAGTTTCCTGTATATGAGGACTCCCATTTCTCAGATTCTTGCTTCAAATCCCTGATACTTTTTCTCCGTTAGTAAGACTCCCTGTAGGTTTTTCGGATTTGAGGACTCGTGTAACCCGGATTCCTTATTCTTCCGTAGTAAGAGGCCATGTAATTTTTCCGTATATGGTGATTCCCATTTTGCAAATTCCGGCTTAATTCTCAGCAATACCTGAGATATTTCCTGATGAACATTGAATTCCAGTTGTTTGGATATCAATAGAAAGACTCCCATATAGTAAGTGAGAACTGCAATCCAAACCTCCAGGTTCCCCTTTAGAAGACATCGTATAAATGTGGAATATTCTAAAACCAATATCCCAATTTCCACCAGCCTGACCACAGGAAATTTCCGTATTTTGAGGTAACCTGAAGCGAGGGATTTTGACCCAAAATGCCAGTTGATACCTGGGACACTGGATATGACCAAAGATGTGGATAAGATACAAAGAAATTGTAGGTTCAGATAATCAATTACAACTATCGAAAGGACTGGAATCTTCTTGTATCTGTACTTAGAGATTTTAGGTATCCATGTAGGAAGTAGCTCTGAAAAATGGAAAGACCTACAAGCCCAGATTCTTCCTTAAACCTTATCAAGTGGCCATATGGATTTTGACGATTGAGGACCCCTGATCCCGTATTCTCCTCTCGTTCTCAGCAAGAGCCTGATTTTCCCTGGTGATCAGGATTCCAAAATTTTGTCTGCAAATAGACAGACGTCAAGCTGTTTCCCAGGTATGTGGAATCCGTGATTCCTGGTTACCTTTAAAAATGTGTACTACATGCTTAGCAAAACCAACTCCCGAGGCCATATGAAATAGATTCACAATCGGAAGTTTTAGGATTACAGGGTACATCTTAAGACAAGAGTTACACACAAATATGGCGATATGATGCCTCAGTTCTTTAATCTCTATAGTTGTGCCGAGAAACCCAACTTAATTGCATGTACTGGTTCTTGGTTACAATAATCAAGAGGACCAGAAGGTTGCTGGGAATCTATAATGACACTTGTCCTTTCCAAGTGGCAACATGCTCTGAAGAATTTGGACAACTAGAAGCCCAGATTCCAGATAAGCCCTTATAACGGAGCCCTGTCAAAATGGATTGCGGCCTCCCATAACCCACATTCCTTTTATTATCAGGAGGACACCCGGACGTTTTCTCGTGATGTAGAAGTACATCTCTTACATACCTATACACATACGCCAAGACGTTTCCACGGGAACTGGAATCGAAGATTGCTGGTTCCCCTTAAGAGTACATCCTAAATATGTGGGAACCCCTAATCCCAAATTCTCAGTGCAAAAACGTATGTCCAGCTGTAGTTTCTGGACTAAGAGGTAAAACTGAAGACAGTATCATATTAACAAATTGTAGATGATCGCGTGGATTGTGGAATCTGGCCTTACTAGACCCTGTGAAACAAACCGACCAGTAGACCAGATTCTAAGTTACAACTATCAAGATGTGCAACACTTTCCTGGGAAATGGCAATGCCCGATTTATGGTATTCTTATAGGACGTTGCTCTGAATAATATGAGAACCAGGACTCCCAGATTCCAGATTAGCATTTGCTAAAGACCCTGTAGATACCTAGGTATGAGCACTGCATTAATCCACGGATAATTTAGCAAATGCCCAGATGTTTCCAAATTACATGGAAACCAAGTTTCCTGGTTCTTCTTAGGTAAAACCTGTAGAAACTCTCAAGAGAAACAGTGACCCAGATTCCTATTTCGTTGTAAGCAAAACGATGAGATGTTTCCTGTTGGCTGGAAGTCCAGACTCTTGTATACCCATAGAAAGATGACAAGACTATGCCTGGGGACGTAAAATCTAAGATTCCTGCTTTCCTCCCAGTAATACCTCCTAAAAATATTGAACACCTAAACCCAAAATCCTAATATCGAACCTCAGAGCCACTGAAGTTTCTGGAGTATGAGGTAACACTGAGGTCAGACGTACATAAAAGAAATCCGAGAGAATATCCAGTGTCCTGTATCTGGAATCAGAGATTTCGAGTATCTAAATGGACTTGAAGTGCCAGATTCTCTTTCACAACTATCAAGAGTACCAGAGTGCTGCTGGAGTCCAGGAATGATTGATTCATATTATCCACATAACAAATAGCTCTAAAACATGAGGGGTGCTTGAAGCCCTGATCGTGTTTAGCCCTTAACAAGACGCACTGTAGATTTGTGGTATTGAGGACCCATGTAGCCCAGATTCCTTATTCATCTTTCGTAAAGTTACGAAGTCTCCTGTATATGAGGACTCCCATTAACCAGATTCCTGCTGTATTCTCAGCAAGACACCAAGATATATCATGGTGATGTAGAATTCAAGTTGTGTGGATATCAAATGAAAGACCCCCAGAAGTTTCCTGCGCAATTGGAATCCAAGATTCCTGGTTCCCTTTTACAAGACACCCTATCAATATGGGGACATAAAATCCAAGATTCCTGATTAAACATCAACAAGGGTCGCTGTAGACTTCGGTGAATGAGAACTCAAGAACCCGGATTCAGTTTTCGTTCTCAGCAAGATGCCTTGATTTTCCCTGTCCATGTGTATTCCAAAATTCTGTATACAAAAAGACAGATGCACACAAGTTTCCTAGTGTCGGGGAATCCGTGATTCCTGGTTACCTCTCAAAATAATTATTAAACATTTGGCAATGGCAAGACCCTTGGCCCTCACTAAATAAAAGGACAAAGGGAAGTTGGAGAATTACAAAGTTCATCTTGAGACCAAGAATTACCTCAAAAAATGGCAAGATGATCCCTTTTGTGCTGTAACCTGGCCTTAGTTGTACCGAGGAATCTAACAGACTTGCAGTGCGAGATATCCATTTACTAACTAAAAAGAGCACCAAAATATTGCTAGATTCCTGAATTGACTGATTCCTAATATATCCACATGCTAAATAGCTCCAAAACACGAGGGGAGCTCGAAGCCCTGATTCTTGTTTGCCCAGTAACAAGACGTCCTGAGAATTTTTTCGGATTTAGGACTCGTGTGACACAGATTCCTTATTCTTCCTTCACTGGAGGTCGTGTAGTGTCCCGTATATGAGGACTCCCTTTCCCCAGATTCCTGTTTTGAAATCCTGATTATTGTTTAGACCTTAGCAAGACTCCATGTAAATTTTTCAATTGAGGAACCGTGTAAAACAGATTCCTTATTTTTCCTTAGGAAGAGGCCTCGAAGTATCCTGTTACGAGTATTACCCACATTCCTGCTTAGAATACCTTGTTCTTGTTTACCCCTTAGCAAGAGACCCTGTAGTTCTTTTGGGAATGCGAATTTGTGTAACCCAGATTCCTTATTCTGTCTTAGCAATAGGCAGTCCAGTTTCCAGTATTAGAGGACTCCCACTACCAAGAATCTTACATTACAACACCGATTCATGGTTACCTCTTAGTAAGATGCCCTGTGGATTTTTGGGCTGAGTACTCGTGCAACGAAAATTCCTTATTCTTACTTAGCAAGAGGCAATGTAGTTTCCTGTATATGAGGACTCCCATTACCCAGATTCCTGCTACATTCTCAGCGTGGCACTGAGATATTTCCTGGTGACCCAGAATTCCAGTTGTTTGGATATCAAGAGAAAGACTCCCATAAGGTTATTGGGGAACTGGAATCCAAGATTCCGAGTTCCCCTTTAAGAGACCTCCCCAAACTGTGGACTCTCCTAACCCCATGTCCAAATTCCCACCAGTCCAAACACAAGAAATTTCTGTAGTTTTAGATTACCTGAATCGAGGGATTTTGTACCAATATGCCATTTGATTCCTGGGGTACCTGATTATGGTCCTAGATGTTCATAAGACACAAAAGGATATTTGGGCCAGATCCTCGATTACACTATCAAGAGAATAGAATGGTCCTGGGGGTCTGTAATGACCGACTAAGACACAATAGGATGTTTGGGCCAGTTTCACAATTACAACTATGAAGAAAATAGAAAGTTCCTGGGGATGTGTAATGAGCTATTAAGGGCATCTATGGAGATAGTAGCTTTGAAAAATGTTGGGACCCTGAAGCCCAGATTTCTGATTAAACCTTATCAAGAGGCCCTGTAGATTCTGGCGAATGAGAACTCCTAGAACCGGATTTCCTTTTCATTATTGGCAAGATGCCCTGATTTTCCCTCATTATGTGGATCCCAAAACTCTGTATACAAATAGGCAGATGCCCACAAATTACCTAGGGTCATGGAATCAGTGAATCCTAGTTACTATTAAAAGTACTTAATGTATAATTGGCAACCTCAAAACACCAGGTCCCTTTCGGAATAGAAGGACAAAAAGAAGTTTTAGGATTTCAAGGCACATCATAAGGCAATAGTTACATACAAATATGGCGATAAGATTCTTTGGGTCTTGGAATCTGCCCTTTATTGTCCTGAGGAACCCAACGCACTTGAGGGTCCACATTCTCGGTTACAATTATCAGGAAGACCAAAAGGTTGCTGAGAATCTATAATGACATAATTGTCATACTCAAGAGGCCTGTAGTCCTAAATAATGTGTAGAAATATAATCCGAGGTTACAGATTAGCCATTATAAGGTGTCCATGTAGAATTCTTGAGTTGGCGACCCCCGTAACCCAGATTCTTTTTGTTCTCAGTAAGACTCCCGGAAGTTACGTGGCGACGTGGAAGTACAAACTCTTAGATATCAATAATAATAAGCCCAAAAGTTCAGAAGTGCCCTGTAATCCAAGATTGATGGATCCCCCGTAAGAATACGTCCTAAATATTTGGGAACACCTAATCCCAAGTTACGAATACCAATCTAAAATTCCAGTAGTAGTTTCTGGATTAGGAGGTAAACCTGTAGTCAGAAATTAAATGAAAAATGGCGACATAATTCCTTGGGTTGTGGAATCTGACCTTACAGACTCCTGCAAAAAAAAACCGAGCAGATGGCCAGGTTATCTGTGACAACTAAGAAGAGGAGCAGCAGGTTCCTGGAATTGATAATGACAGATTTGTGGTACGTATATAGAAATTAGTTCTGAAAAGTGTGGGTTCTGGGACTCCAAATTCCTGATTGGCATTTAGAAAATTCCTGTAGGCTTCTAGGTATGAGAACTACCTTAAGCCAGGGAAAAATTAACAACTGCCCAGAAGTTTGCTGGTCACATGGAAACTCATTTTCCTTGTTCCACATTGGTAACATGAGTTGAAACTTTCTAGGGACATAGTGTCCGAGATTCCAGTTTTGTTCTTAGAAGAACGACCAGATGTTTCCCCGTACCCTAGAAGTCAAGACACGTGGCTCCCAATAGAAGACTCCAGAATGCTCCTATGAAATTGTAACCCAAGACCCTGGTGCCATTCCAAAAATACCTTCTAAACATGGTGCAACATCTAAACCCAAGATCCTAATTCCGAATAGCTGAACTACCAGAAGTTTCTGGATACGAGGTAACTCTGAACTAAGGGCTTACATTCAAAACACCTGAGATGATTACTTGTGTCCTGGAATTTGGCGTTAGAGGATCCAGAATCTAAATGGACTTGTAGTGTCATATTTTCGTTTAAACTATCGAGAGGACCAGAATGTTGCGGGACTTCTGGAATGAGTGATTCCTAATATGCACATAGTTTCCAGCTCTGAAAAATATGGGGACGTCGACATCCGAGACTTGTAGGCCTTACCAAGACTCCCTGAACATTTTTGGAATTAAGGACTCATGTAACCAGATTCATTATTCTTCCTTAGCAAAAGCCCGTGTAGTTTCCTGTATATGAGGACTCCCTTTCCCCAGATTCTCACTTCAAAATCCTGATTCTTGTTTAGCCCTTAGCCAGACGCCAGTATATTTTTGGCATTGAGGACTCATGAAAACCAGATTCCTTATCCTTTCTTAAGTAGATGCTGTGTAGTGTCCTGTATATTAAGACTCCCATTACCGAGATTCCTTCTTCGAAACTCTGATTCTTATTTAGCCCTTAGAAGGATGACCTTAGATTTTTCAGATCTAGGACATGTGTCACCCAGAATCCTTGATCGTCCTTAGCAAGAGGTTGTGAAGTTTCCTGTATATGAGGACTCTCATTCTCCAGATTCGTGTTTCAAATCCCTGATACATTTTTCTCCCTTAGTTAAACTCCTTGTAGGTTTTTGCGATTTGAGGACTCGTGTAACCCAGATTCCTTATTCTTTCGTAGGAAGAGGCCATGTAGTTTCCCGTATATGAGGATTCTCATTTAGTTAATTCCTTCTGAATTCTCAGCAATTCCCGAGTTATTTCCTGATGAAAATATAATTCCAGTTGTTTGGATATTAATAGAAAGTCTCCCAAATAGTACCTGGGAACTGTAATCTAAGCCTCCAGGTTGCCCTTGAGAAGACATCGTAAAACTGAGGAATATTCTCAACCCAATATCCCAATTTCCACCAGCCTGACCACAGGAAATTTCGGTATTTTGAGGTAACCTGAAGCAATGAATTTTGTCACAAAATGCCAGTTGATACCAGGGGAACTGGGTTATGGCCGAAGATGTTGATAAGAAACAAAAAATTTGTAGGTTCAGATACTGGATTACAACTATCGAAAGGACCGGAATCGCTTGGATCTGTAATAAGTGATTTTAGTATCCACATAACAAGTAGCTCTGAAAAATGTAAGGAACTACAGGACCAGATTCCTCATTAAACCTTATCAAAGGCCATATAGATTTTGACGGTTGAGGACGCCTAATAGCGCATTCTCTTCTCGTTCTCAGCAAGAGCCTGATTTTCCCTGGCGATCTGGATTCCTAAATTCTGAATGGAAAGAGAGAGATGCCCAGCTGTTTCCCAGGGACGTGGAATCCGTGATTCCTGGTTACCTTTACAAATATATACTACATGCTTAGCGACCCCAACATCCAGGCCATATCAGATAAATTCACAAATGGAAATTTTAGGATTACAGGGTACATCTTAAGACAAGAGTTACACACAAATATAGCGAGATGATGCATTAGTCTTGTAATCTGACTTTGTGTGTCGAGAAACCCAACTGAATTGTATGGACTGTTTCTTTTTTACAACAATGAAGAGGACCAGAAGGTTGTTGGGAATCTATAATGACAGTTATCCTTTCCAAGTGTCAACATGCTCTGAAGAATTTGGAGAACTAGAAGCCTAGATTCCAGATAAGCACTGATAACGGAGCCCTGTAGAAATGGAGTTAGGCCTCCCATAATGCACATTCCTTTTTTTATTATCAGGAAGACGCCTGGATAGTTTCTGGTGACTTAGAAGTACAAAGTCTTACATAGCAATACACACACACCAAGAAATTTCCAAGGGACCTGGAATCGAAGATTGCTGGTTCCTTCTTAAGAATACACCCTAAATATGTGGGAACCCCTAATCCCACATTCTCAATGCGGAAACATATGTCCAGCAGTAGTTTCTGGACTACAAGGTAAACCTGAAGCCAGTGATCACATTAACAAATGGCAGATGATTGCGTGGATTGTGGAATCTGGCATTACAGGACCCTGTGAAACAAACGGACCAGTAGGCCAGATTCTCAGGTACAACTATCAAGAGTTGGAACACCTTCCTGGGGAACGGCAATGACCGATTTGTGGTATGCATATAGGACGTTACTCTGAATAATATGAGAACCAGGACTTCCAGATTCCAGATTGGCATTTGCTAAAGTCCCTGTCGATTCCTAAGTATGAACACTGCCTTAAGCCACGGATAATTTAGCAAATGCCCAGATGTTTGCAGATTACATGGAAACCGAGTTTCTGGGTTCCTCTTAAGTAAAGCATGTAGAAACTTTCAAGGGACACAATTACCCAGATTCCTATTTCATTCTAAGCAAAAACGACGAGATGTTTTCTGTTAGGCTGGAAGTCCAGACTCTGGTATACCCATAGGAAGATGGGTATCCAAGAGTCCAGACTCTTGTATACCCATAGAAAGATGACAAGAATATACCTGAGGACGTGGAATCTAAGATTCCTGGTTCCATTCCAATAATACCTCCTAAAAAATCGAACACCGAAACCCAAAGACCTAATAACGAACAGCGGAGCCACTGAAGTTTTGGAGTACGAGGTAACAGAAGTTTGCTGGTCACATGCAAACTTATTTTCCTTGTTCCACATTTGTAACATGAGTAGAAACTTTCTGGGGACATAGTATCCGAGATTCCTGTTTCATTCTCAGAAGAACGACCAGAAGTTACACCATTCCCTCGAAATCCAGACACGTGGCTCCCAATAGAAAGACTCCAGGATACTCCTATGTACTTGGAAACCAAGACCCTGGTGCCCTCTCAAAAGCACCTTCTAAACATGGTGCATCATCTAAACCAAGGTCCTAATTCCGAATAGCTGAACTACCAGAAGTTTCTGGAGTATGAGGTAACCCTGAATTCAGGGCTTACATTCAAAACACCCGAGATGATTACTTGTGTCTTGGAATTTGGCGTTAGAGAATCCTGAAAGTAAATGGACTTGTAGTGCCATATTTTCGTTTATACTATCGAGAGGATCAGAATGTTGTGGGACATCTGGAATGAGTGATTCCTTATGCACATAGTTTCCAGCTCTGAAAAATATGGGGACGTTGATGTCCGAGTCTTGTATGCCTTACCAAGACTCCTTGAACATTTTTGGAATTGAGGACTCGTATAACCCAGATTCGTTATTTTTCCGTAGCAAGACCCATGTAGTTTCCTGTATGAGGGCACCCATTCCCCAGATTCTTGCTTAGAAATCCTGATTCTTGTTTAACACTTAGCAAGACACCTAGTAGATTTTTGGCATTGAGGACTCATGAAAACCAGACTCCTTATCCTTTCTTAGGTATAGGATATGTAGTTTCCTTTGTATGAAGACCCCCTTTAACAAGATTCCTGCTTCAAAACTCTGATTTTTCTGTAGCCCTTAGAAAGACACCCTGTGAATTTTTTGGGTCAAGGACTTGTGTAACCCAGATTTCTGGTTCGTCCTTAGGAGGTGGTTGTGAAGTTTCCTGTATATGAGGGCACCCATTCCCCAGATTCGTGTTACAAATCCCTGATAATTTTTCTCCCTTAGTAAGACTCCCTGTAGGTTTTTGGAATTTGAGGACTCGTGTAACCCAGATTCCTTATTCTTCTGTAGTATGAGGCCATGTAGTTTCCCGTATATGAGGACTACCATTTCGCAAATTCCTGCTTAATTCTCAACAATACCCGAGATATTTCCAGATGAACATAGAATTCCAGTTGTTTGGATACCAATAGAAAGACTCCCATATAGTACCTGGGAACTTTCATCCAAGCTTCCAGGTTCCCCTTAAGAAGACATCCTAAAAATATGGAATATTCTAAACCCAATATCCCATTTACCACCAGCCTGACCACAGGAAATTTCGGTATTTTGAGGTAACCTATAGCGAGGTATTTTGTCGCAAAATGCCAGTTGATATAGGGGAACTGGATTATGGCCGAAGATGTTGATAAGAAACAAACAAAATGGTAGGTTCAGATACACGATTACAGGTATCGAAAGGACCGGAATCTTCTTGGATCTGTAATAAGACATTTTAGGTATCCATGTAGCAAGAAGCTCTGAAAAATGGAAGAACCTACAAGCCCAGATTCCTCATTAAACCTTATCAACAGGCAGTATACCTTTTGACGTGTGAGGAACCATGAACACGCATTATCATCTCGTTCTCAGCAAGACGCCCTGATTTTCCCTGGTGATCTGGATTCCAAAACTCTGTATGCAAATACACATGTGCCCAGTTGTTTCTCAGGGACATAGAATTCGCGATTCCTGATTAACTTTAAAAATGTATACTACATGTTAAGCGGCCTCAAAACTCTCAGGCCATATCAGATAGATTCAAAAATGAAATTTTAGGATTACAGGGTACATCTTAAGACAAGGGTTACACACAAATATTGAGAGATGATGCCTTAGTCCTGTAATCTGGCTTTAGTTGTGCCAAGAAACCAAACTGAATTCCACGGACTGATTCTTGGTTACAACAATCAAGAGGACCAGATGGTTGCTGGGAATCTATAATGACACTTGTCCTTTCCAAGTGGCAACGTGCTCTGAAGAATTTGGAGAACTAGAAGCCCGGATTTCAGATAAGCCCTTATGACGGAACACTGTAGAAATGGATTGAGGCCTCCCATAACCCACATTCCTTTTTTTATTATCAGGAAGACGCCCGGACGTTTTCTGGTGACATGGAAGTACAAACACTTACATAACAATACATACTCCAAGAAGTTTCCCTGGGACCTGGAATCGAAGATTGCTGGCTCCGCCTTAAGAATACCTTCTAAATATGTGAGAAGCCCTAATCCAACATTCTCAATGTGAACAAGAATGACCAGCAGTAGTTTCTGGACTGCGAGGTAAACCTGAAGACATTGATCACATTAACAAATGGCAGATGATTGCGTGGATTGTGGAATCTGGCTTTACAGGATCCTGCGAAACAAACGGACCAGTAGGCCAGAATCCCTGTTACAACTATCAAGGGGTGCAACACGTTCCTGGGGATTGGCAATGCCCAATTTCTGGTATGAAGATAGGACGTTACTCTGAATAATATAGGACCAGGACTCCCAGATTCCAGATTAGCATTTGCTAAAGTCCCTGTCGATTCCTAGGTATGAGCACTGCCTTAAGCCACGGATAATTTAGCAAATGCCCAGATGTTTGCAAGTTACATGGAAACCGAGTTTCCTGGTTCCTCTTTATTAAAGCCTGTAGAAACTTTCAAGGGACACAGTGACCCAGATTCCTATTTCATTCTAAGCAAAACTACGAGATGTTTCCTGTTGGCCTGGAAGTCCAGACTCTGGTATACCCATAGAAAGATGACAAGTATATGCCTAGGGACGTGGAGTCTAAGATTCCTGGTTCCCTCCCAATAATATCTCCTAAAAAAATTGAACAACTAAACCCAAAGTCCTAATAACGAACTGCAGTGCCACTGTAGTTTCTGGAGTACGAGGTAACACTGAAGTCAGGGCTTACATAAAAAATACGAGAGAATTACTCGTGTCATGAATCTGGAAGCAGAGGTTCTGAGTATCTAAATGGACTTGTAGTGCCAGATTCTCGTTCACAACTATCAAGAGTACCAGAGTGTTGCTAGAGTCCAGGAATGGTTGATTCATAATATCCACATAACAAATTGCTCTAAAACATGAGGGGTACTCGAAACCCTGAACTCGTTTAGCCTTTAGCAAGATGCACTGTAGATTATTCATATTGAGGACCCATGTAGCCCAGATTCCTTATTTATCCTTCGCAACAGTTTTGAAGTTTCCTTTATGTGAGGATTCGCATTACCCAGATTCCTGCTTCATTCTGAGCAAGACAGTGATATATATCGTGGTGATTTAGAATTCAAGGTGTTTGGATATCAATTGAAAGACCCCCAGAAGTTTCCTGGGCAATTGTAATCCAAGATTCCAGGTTCTCTTTTACAAGGCACCCTAATAATATGGGTTCCTGAGGAACCCAACGGACTTGAGGGCCACATTAAACCTCATTGACAGGCCCTGTAGTCTTCAGCGAATGAGAACTCCAAGAAACCGGATTCCCTTTTCGTTCTCAGCAAGATGCCTTGATTTTCCCTCTTTATGTGTATTCCAAAACACTGTATACAAAAAGACAGATGCCCACAAGTTTCCTAGGATCGGGGATTCTGTGATTCCTGGTTACCTTTCAAACTACTTACTAAACATTTGGCAACTGCAAAACCCTCGGCACCTCTCAAAATAAAAGGACAAATGGAAGTTTGAGAATTACAAGGTTCATCTTGAGACCAAGAGTTACATCCAAAAATTGCAAGATGGTCATTATGTGCTGGAATCTGTCCTTAGTTGTCCCGAGGATCCTAATGGTCTTGTAGTGCCAGATACCCGTTTAGAACTATCAAGAGGACCAGAATTATACTGTGGTCCTGAATTGACTGATTCCTAATATCCACATGCTAAATAGCTCCAAAACATGAGTGGAGCTCGAATCCCTGATTCCTGTTTGTCCAGTAGCAAGACGTCCTGAGAATTTTTTCAGATTGAGGACTCGTGTAACACAGATTCCTTACAATTCCTTCGCTGGAGGCCAGGTAGTGTCCTGTATATGAGGACTCCCTTTCCCCAGATTCCTGTTTGGTAAAGCTGGTTCCTGTTTAGCCCTTAGCAAGACGCCATGTAGATTTTGTGATTGAGGAACCGTGTAAAACAGATTCCTTATTTTTCCTTAGCAAGAGGCCTCGAAGGTTCCTGATATGGGGAGTATTACCCACATTGCTGATTCGAATCCCTTATTCTTGCTTAGCCCTTAGCAAGAGGCCCTGTAGCTCTTTTGGGATAGAGAATACGTGCAACCCAGATTTCTTATTCTTTCTTAGCAAAAGGCCGTGTATTTGCCTGTGTATGAGGACACCATTTCCGCAGATTCATGCTTCAAAGACCCTGATTCGTGTTTAGCCCTAAGCAAGACGCCCTGAAATTTTTTAGGGATTGAGGACACGTTTAACCCAGATTCCTTATTCTTTCTTAGCAATAGGCAGTCCAGTTTCCTGTATTTGAGGTCTCCCTCTACCCAGATTCCTACATTAAAAACCTGATTCATGGTTACCTCTTAGTAAGACGCCCTGTGGATTTTTGGGTGAGGACTCGTGTAACCAAATTTCCTTATTCTTCCTTAGCAAGAGGCCGTGTTGTTTCCTATATATGAGAACTCCCATTACCCAGATTCCTGCTACATTCTCAGCCAGGCGCTGAGATATTTCCTGGTGACCTAGAATTCCAGTAGATTGGATATCAATAGAAAGACTTTCATAAAGTTATTGGGGAACTGGAATCCAAGATTCCTGGTTCCCTTTTAAAAGCCCTCCCCAAATTGTGTACTCTCCAAAACCCATGTTCCAATGCCCACCGGCTCGACCACAGGAAATTTCTGTTGTTTGAGGTAACCTGAACTGAGGGATTTTATACCAATAGGTCTTTTGATTCCTAGGGTACCTGATTATGGTCCTAGATGTTC
This sequence comes from Carlito syrichta, assembly GCF_000164805.1. Lineage (NCBI taxonomy): Eukaryota > Metazoa > Chordata > Mammalia > Primates > Tarsiidae > Carlito > Carlito syrichta. Next base: position 110,726 of record NW_007245661.1, on the reverse strand, counting down.
ATAAGACACAAAAGGATATTTGGGCCAGATCCTCGAATACAACTATCAAGAGAATAGAATGTTCCCGGGGATCTGTAATGACCGACTAAAACACAATAGGATATTTGGGCCAGATTCACGATTACACCTATGAAGAGAATATAAAGTTCCTGGGGATCTGTAATGACCGATTAAGGGTTCCTAAGGAACTAGAAGCTCTGAAAAATGTAGGGACCCTGAGGCCCAGAATGCTGATTAAACCTTATGAAGAGGCTATGTAGATTCTAGGGAATGTGAAATCGTAGAATCCAATTTCATTATCATTCTCAGCAAGATGCCCTCATTTTCCCTCGTGATATGTATCCAAAATGTTTCTATACAAATAGGCAGATGCCCAGAAATTACCTAGGGACGTGGAATCCATGAATCTTGGTTTCTGTTAACAGTACATAATAAATATTTGGCAGCCGCAAAACACCAGACCTCCATCGGAATAGAAGGACAAACAGCAGTTTTAGGATTACAAGGTACACCTTAAGGGAATAGTTACATACAAATATAGCGATAAGATTCTTTGGGTCCTGGAATCTGCCCTTTGTTGTCCTGAGGAACCCAACGGACTTGAGGGCCACATTCTCAGTTACAACTATCAAGAAGACCAGAAGCTTGCTGAGAATCTATAATGACAAAATTGTCATATCCAAGATGCCTGTAGCCCTAAAGAATGTGTGGAAATAGAATCCCAGATTCCAAATTATCCCTTATAATGTGTCCTTGTAGAATTCTTGGATTGGCGGCACCCATAACCCAGATTATTTTTGTTCTCTGTAAGACCCCCAGAAGTTACCTGACGACGTGGAAGTACAAACTCTTATATATCAATAGTCATAAGCGCAAACGGTCTGAATGACGGTGGAATCCAAGATGGCTGTATCCCCTTTAAGAATACATCCAAAATATTTGGGAACACCTAATCCTAAGTTACGAATATGAATCCAAAATTCAAGTAGTAATTTCTGGATAAGGAGGTAAACCTGAAGTCAGAAATTACACGAAAAATGGCGACATGATTCCCTGGGTTGTGGAATCTGGCCTTACAGCCTCCTGCAAAAAAAGCCAAGCAGATGGCCAGATTCTCCGTTACAACTAAGAAGAGGTGCAGTAAGTTCCTGGGAATCGTTAATGACAGATTTGTGTTACTCCAACCTGGGTGACAGAGTGAGACTCCAACTCAAAAAAAAAAAAACCTGGAGATAATAAGATTATTACATAAGATTTTGTGAAAAACAAAAGGATAAACTATGAGTAGTGTTTTGTTCAGTTTCTGCTGAGAGTAAGCGTTTAATAAAGTCTTTATTTTAGGGCCAGGATTTGCATCTAATATCAGGATACATTCTCTTTTAACTGCTTCTAAGCATCGGAAGTGGTTTCTGCATTGCGTGATTGTGTCACTTGGGAAAAAGGGGTTATAGGAATTGTTCTGAAGTGTGGGGACTGGGACTCCAAATTCCTGATTAGCATTTAGAAGATTCCTGTAGGCTTCTAGGTATGACAACTACATTAAGCCAGGGAAAAATTAACAACTGCCCAGAAGTTTGCTGGTCACACGCAAACTGATTTTCTTTGTTCCACATTGGTAACACGAGTAGAAGCTTTCTGGGGACATAGTGTTTGAGATTCCTGTATCGTTCTCGAAAGAACGACCAGATGTTTCCCCGTTCCCTAGATGTCCAGACACATGGCTCCCAAAAGAAAGACTCCAGAACGCTCCAATGGACTTGTAAACCATGACCCTGGTGCCCTGCCAAAAATACCTTCTAAACATGGTGCAACATCTAAACCCAAGGTCCTAATTCCGAATAGCTGAACTATCAGAAGTTTCTAGAGTACGAGGTAACCCTGAACTCAGGGCTTACATTCAAATCACCCGAGATGATTATTTGTGTCCTGGGTTTTGGCATTAGAGTGTCCAGAATCTAAATGGTCTTGGGCCATATTTTTCTTTAAACTATCGAGAAGACCAGAATGCTGTGGGACTTCTGGAATGAGTGATTCCTAATATGCACATAGGATACAGCACTGAAAAATATGGGGAAGTCGAAGTCCGAGACTTGTAGGCCTTACCAAGACACCCTGAACATTTTTGGTATTGAGGACTCGTGTAAACCAGATTCGTTATTCTTCCTTAGCAAAATCCCGTGTAGTTTCCTGTATATGAGTACTCCCATTCCCCAGATTCTTGCATCGAAATCCTGATCCTTGTTTAGTCCTTAGCAAGATGCTCAGTAGATTTTTGTAATGAGCACTCGTGAAAACCAGATTCCTTATCCTTTCTTAGGTAGATGCTGTGAAGTTTCCTGTATATGAAGACTCCCATTACCGAGATTCCTTCTTTGTAACTTTGATTCTTGTTTAGCCCTTAGAAAGATGCCCTGTAGGTTTTACGGAACGAGGACATGTGTCACCCAGATACCTTGATCGTCCTTACAAAGAGGTTGTGAAGTTTCCTGTATATGACAACTCCCATTCTCCAGATTCGTGCTTCAAATCCCTGATACATTTTTATCCCTTAGTAAGACTCCTTGTAGGTTTTTAGGATTTGAGGAATCTTGTAACCTGGATTCCTTATGCTTCTGTAGTAAGAGGCCATGTTGTTTCTTGTATAAGAGGACTCCCATTTCGCGAATTCCTGCTTAATTCTCAGCAATTCCCGAGTTATTTCCTGATGAACATATAATTCCAGTTGTTTGGATATTAATAGAAAGTCTCCCATATAGTACCTGGAAACTGTAATCCAAGCTTCCAGGTTCCCCTTAACAACATACCATAAAAACGTGTAATATTCTAAACCCAATATCCCAATTTCAACCAGCCTGACCACAGGAAATTTCGGTATTTTGAGGTAACCTCAAGCGAGGGATTTTGTTGCAAAATGCCAGTTGATACCTGGGGAACTGGATTACGACCAAAGATGTTGATAGAAACAAACGAAATAGTAGGTTCAGATATTCGATTACTACTATCAAAATTACGGGAATCTTCTTGGATCTGTAATAAGAGATTTTAGGTATCCACGTAGAAAGTAGCTCTGAAAAATGGAAGAACCTACAAGCCCAGATTAATCATTGAATCTTACCAAGAGACCATATAGATTTTGATGGTTGAGGACCCCTGATCCCACATTCTCTTCTCGTTCTCAGCAACAGCCTGATTTTCCCTGGCGATCTGGATTCCTAAATTCTGTATGCAAATAGACAGATGCCCAGCTGTTTTCCAGGGATGTGGAATCCGTGATTCCTGGCTACCTTTAAAAATATGTACCACATGCTTAGCAACCCCAACCCCCCAAGCCATATCAAATAGATTCACAAACAGAAGTTTTAGAATTACAGGGTATATCTTAAGACAAGAGTTACACACAAATGTGGCGAGATGATGCCTTAGTCCTGTAATTTGTCTTTACTTGTGCTGAGAAACCCAACTGAATTACACGGACTGCTTCTTGGTTACAAAAATCAAGAGGCCCAGAATGTTGCTGGGAATCTATAATGACACTTGTCCTTTTCAAGTGGCAACATGCTCTGAAGAATTTGGAGGACTAGAAGTCCAGATTCCAGATAAGACCTTATAACGGAGCCCTGTACAATTGGATTGAGGTCTCCCATAAGCCACATTCCTTTTTTATAATCAGGAAGAAGCCCGGAAGTTTTCTGGTGACATAGAAGTACAAACTCTTACATACAAATACACATACGCCAAGAAGTTTCCCCGGGACATGGAATCGAAGATTGCTGGTTCCCGCTTAAGAATATAACCTAAATGTGTGGGAACCCCTAAACCCACATTCACAATGTGAAAACGAATGTCCAGCAGTACTTTCTGGACCACGAGGTAAACCTGAAGCCAGTGATGAAATGAACAAATGGCAGATGATTGCGTGGATTGTGGAATCCGGCCTTACAGGATCCTGTGAAACAAACGGACCAATATGCCAGATTCTCAGTTACAACTATCAAGAGGTGCAACACGTTCCTGGGGAATGGCAATGCCTGATTAATGGTATGCATATAGGACGCTGCTCTGAAAAATATGAGAACCAGGACTCCCAGATTGCAGATTACCATTTGCTAAAGTCCCTGTCGATTCCTAGGTATAAGCACTGCCTTAAGCCACGGATAATTTATCAAATGCCCAGATGTTTGCAAGTTACATGGAAACCGAGTTTCCTGATTCCTCTTAGGTAAAGTCTGTAGAAACTTTCAAGAGACACAGTGACCCAGATTCCTATTTCGTTGTAAGCAAAAAGACGAGATGCTGCCTGTTGGCCTGGAAATCCAGACTCTTGTATACCCATAGAAAGATGACAAGAATATGCCTCAGGACGTACAATCTAAGATTCCTGGTTCCCTCCCAATAATACCTCCAAAAAAAATTGAACACCTAAACCCAAAGTCCTAATAACGAACAATGGATCCACTCTAGTTTCTGGAGAACGAGGTAACACTGAAGTCAGGGCTTGCAAACAAAAAATCCGAGAGAATGTCCAGTGTCCTGTATCTGGAATCAGAGGTTCCGAGTATCTAAATGGACTTGTAGTGCCAGATTCTGATTCACAACTCTCAAGAGTACCAGAGTTTTTCTGGAGTCCAGGAATGATTGATTCGTAATATCTACAGAACAAATAGCTCTAAAACATGAGGGGTGCTGAAAGCCCTGATCTTGTTTAGCCCTTAGCAAGACGCACTGTAGATTTTCGGTATAGAGGACCCATGTAGCCCAGATTCTTTATTCATCCTTCGCAAGTGTTATGAAATTTCCTGAATATGAGGACTCCAATTACCCAGATTCCTGCTTCATTCTCCAGAGGTCACTGAGATATTTTGTGGTGATCTAGAATTCAAGTTGTTTGGATATCAATTGAAAGACCTGCAGAAGTTTCCTGGGCAATTGGAATCCAAGAATCCTGGTTCCCTTGTACAAGACACCATAACAATATGGGAACCTTAAAGCCCAGATTCCTAATTAAACCTCATCAAGAGGCCCTGTAGACTTTGGCATATGAGAACTCAAGAACCCGGATTCCCTTTTCGTTCTCAGCAAGATGCCTTGATTTTCGCTATCCGTGTGTACTCCAAAACTCTGTATACAAAAAGACAGATGCCCACAAGTTTCCTAGGGTTGGGGAATCCGCAATTATTGGTTACCTTTCAAAATACTTACTAAACATTTGGCAACTGCAAAACCCTCTGCCCCTCTCAAAATAAAACGACAAATGGAAGTTTGAGAATTACAAAGTTCATCTTGAAACCAAGAGTTACATGCAAATATGGCAATATGATCCCTTTTGTGCTGGAATCTGGTCTTAGTTGTCCTGTGGAACCTAATGGACTTGCAGTGCGAGATACCCGTTTACTACTACCAAGAGGACCAGAATGTTGCTGGAGTCCTGAATTGACTGATTTCTAATATCCATATGCTAAATAGCTCCAAAACATAAGGGGAGCTCGAAGTCCTTATTCTTGTTTTTCCAGTAGCAAGACGTCCTGATAATTTTTTCGGATTGAGGACTCGTGTAACACAGATTCCTTATTCTTCCCTCACTTGAGGCCGTGTAGTGTCCTGTATTTGAGGACTCTCTTTCCCCAGAATCTTGTTTAGAAACCCTACTTCTTGTTTAGCACTTAGCAATACGCCATGTAGTTTTAGTGATTTAGGACCGCGTAAAACAGATTCCTTATTTTTTTATAAAAGAGGCCTCGAAATTTCCTGTTATGAGTAGTATTACCCACATTCCTACTTCGAATCCCTTATTCTTGTTTAGCCCTTAGCAAGAGGCCCGGTAGTTCTTTTGGGATAGAGAACACGTGGAACCCAGATTCCTTATTCTTTGTTAGCTAAAGACCATGTATTTGCCTGTATATGAGGAGCCCATTTCCACAGATTCAGGCTTCAAAAACCCTGATTCGTGTTTAGCCCTTAACCAAGACGCCCTGAAGTTTTTTAGGGATTTTAGGACACGTGTAATCCTGATTCCTTATTCTTTTTTATCAATAGGCAGTCCAGTTTCCTGTATTTGAGGACTCCAACTACCCAGATTCCTACATTAAAAACCTGATTCATGGTTTTCTCGTAGTAAGACGCCCTGTGAATTTTTGGGCTCAGGACTCGTGCAACCAAAATTCCTTATTCTTCCTCAGCAAGAGGCCGTGTAGCTTCCTGCATATGAGGACACCCATTATCCAGATTCCTGCTACATCCTCAGCACATCGCTGAGATATTTCCTGGTACCTAGAATTCCAGTTGTTTGAATATCAAGAGAAAGACTCCCAAAATTTTATCGGGGAACTGCAATCCAAGATTCCTGGTTCCCCTTAACAGGACCTCCCCAAAATATGGACTCTCCTAAACCCATGTGCAATTCCCACCAGCCCGACCACAAGAAAATTCTGAAGTTTGAGGTAACATAAATAAAGGTATTTTGTACCCATATGCCATTTGAATCCTGGGGTACCTCATTATGGTCCTAGATGTTCATAAGACTCAAAAGGATATTTGGGGCAGATCCACGATTACAAATATCAAGTGAATAGAATGTTCCTGTGTATCTTTAATGACCAAATAAGGGTATCTATGGAGCTAGTAGCTCTGAAAAATGTAAGAATCCTGAAGCCCAGATTTCTGATTAAACCTTTTAAGAGACCCTGTCGATTCTGGCGAATGAGAACTGCTAGAATTGCATTTCCTTTTTGTCTCAGCAAGATGCTCTGATTTTCCCTCGTGATGTGGATCCCAAAACTCTGTATACAGAGAGGCACATGCCCAAAAATTACCTAGGGTCGTGGAATCCATGAATACTGGTTACCATTAAAAGTACGTAATTTATATTTGGCAACCACAAAACACCAGGCCCCTATCAGAATAGAAGAACAAACAGAAGTTTTAGGATTACAAGGTGCATCTTAAGGCGATAGTTACATAAAAATATGGCGATGAGATTCTTTGGGTCCTGTAATCTGCCCTTTGTTGTCCCGAAAAACCCAACGGATTTGAGTGTCCACATTCTCAGTTACAACTATCAAGAACACCAGAAGGTTGCTGAGAACCTATAATGAAAATATTGTCATATCCAAGAGGCCTGTAGACCAAAAGAATGTGTCGAAATAGAATCCCATATTCTAGATTAGCCCTTATAATGTGTCCATGAAGAATTCTTGGATTGGCGACCCCCGTAACCCAGATTCTTTTTGTTCTCAGTAAGACTCCCAGAAGTTACCTGATCACGTGGAAGTACAAACTCTTATATACAAATAATCATAAGCCCAAAAGTTCAGAATGATGCTGTAATCCAAGGTTTCTGTATCCCCTTTAAGAATACATCCAAAATATTTGGGAAAACCTACTCCCAGGTTATGAATATTAATCCAAAATTCCAGTAGTAGTTTCTGGAATAGGAGGTAAACCTGGAGTCAGAAACTACACGAAAAATGGCGACATGATTCTTTTGGTTGTGGAATCTGGTCTTACAGAATCTTGCAAAAAAAGTCAAGCAGATGGTCAGATTCTCTGTTACAACTAAGAAGAGGAGCAGCTGGTTCCTGGGAATTGGTAATGAGAGTTTTGTGGTACGTATACAGTAATTACTTCTGAAAAGTGTGGGGACTGGAACTCCAAATTCCTGATTAGCATTTAGAAAACTCCTGTAGTCTTCTAGGTATGAGAACTACCTTAAGTCAGGTAAAAATTAACCACTGCCCAGAAGTTTGCTGGTCACATGTAAACTGATTTTCCTTGTTCCACATTGGTAACATGAGTAGAAACTTTCTGGGTACATAGTGTCCGAGATTCCTGTTTCGTTCTCAGATGAACGACCAGATGTTTCCCCGTTACCTAGAAGTCCAGACACGTGGCTCCCAATAGAAAGACTTCAGAATGCTCCTATGGACTTGTAAACCAAGACCTTGGTGCTCTCCCAAAAATATCTTCTAAACATGGTGCAACATCTAAACCCAAGGTCCTAATTCTGAATGGCAGAACTACCAGAAGTTTCTGGAGTACGAGGTAACCCTGAAGTCAGGGCTTATATTCAAAGCACCCGATATGATTACTTGTGTCCTGGTATTTGACTTTAAAGGATCCAGAATCTAAATGGACTTGTAGTGCCATATTTTCATGTAAACTATCGAGAGGAGCAGAATGTTGCAGGACTTCTGGAATGAGTGGTTCTTAATAAGCACATAGTTTCCAGCTCTGAAAAATATAGGGACATCGAAGTCCGAGTCTTGTAGGCCTTACCAAGATGCCCTCAACATTTTTGAAATTTGGGACTCGTGTATACCAGATTCGTTATTCTCCCTTAGCAAGAGCCATGTAGTTTCCTGTATATGAGGACTCCCATTCCCCAGGTTCTTGCCTTGGAATCCTGATTCTTGTTTAGGCCTTAGCAAGACACCCAGTAGATTTTTGTCAATGAGGTCTCGGGAAAACCAGATTCCTTATCCTTTCTTAGGTAGAGGCTGTGTAGTATCCTGTATATGAAGACTCCCATTTATGAGAGTCCTGCTTCGAAACCCAGATACTTGTTTAGCCCTTAGAAAGACACACTGTAGATTTTTTGGATCGAGGACATGTGTCATCCAGATTCCTTGTTCGTCCTTAGGAGGAGGTACTGAAGTTTCCTGTATATCAGTGCTCCCATTACTCATATTCGTACTACAAATCCCTGATAATTTTCTCCCTTAGTAAGACTCCCTGTAGGTTTTTAGGATTTGAGGACTCGTGTAACCGAGATTCCTTATTATTCCATAGTAAGAAGCCATGTTGTTTCCCATATATGAGGATTCCCGTTTTGGAAATTCCTGCTTAATTCTCAGCAATACCCGAGATATTTCCTGGTGAACATAGAATCCAGTTGTTTGGATATCAATAGAAAGACTCTCACAGAGTACCTGGGAACTGTAATCCAAGCTTCTAGGTTCCCCTTAACAAGACATCGTAAAAATGTGTAATATTCTAAACCCAATATCCCAATTTCCACCAGCTCGACCAAAGGAAATTTCGGTATTTTGAAGGTAACCTCAAGCGAGGGATTTTGTAGCAAAATGCCAGTTGATACTTGGGGAATTGGATTATGGCCAAAGATGTTGATAGAAACAAACGAAATAGTAGGTTCAGATACTCTATTACAACTTTCGAAAGGATGGGAATCTTCTTGGATCTGTAATAAGAGTTTTTAGGTATCCACGTAGAAAGTAGCTCTGAAAAATGGAAGGACCTACAAGCCCAGATTCCTCATTAAACCTTATCAAGAGGCCATATAGATTTTGACGATTGAGGAGCCCTGATCCCACATTCTCTTCTCGTACTCAGCAAGAGCCTGATTTTCCCTGGCGAACTGTATTCCTAAATTCTGTATGCAAATAGACAGATGCCCAGCTGTTTTCCAGGGACGTGGAATCCGTGATTCCTGGTTACCTTTTAAAATATGAACTACATGCTCAGCAATGACAACCCCCCAAGTCATCCAAATAGATTCACAAACGGAAGTTATAGGATTACAGTGTACCTCTTAAGACAAGAGTTACACACAAATGTGGAGAGATGATGCCTTAGCCCTGTAATCTGCCTTTACTTGTGCTGAGAAACCCAACTGAATTGCACGGACTGCTTCTTGGTTAAAAAAATTAAGAGGCCCAGGAAGTTGCTGGGAATCTATAATGACACTTGTCCTTTCCAAGTGGCAACATGCTCTGAAGAATTTGCAGGACTAGCAGCCCAGATTCCATATAAACCCTTATAACGGAGCCCTGTAGAGTTGGATTGAGGTCTCCCATAACCCACATTCCTTTTTTTATTATAAGAAAGACGCCTGGATGTTTTCTGGTGACATAGAAGTCCAAATTCTTACATACAAATACACATACGCCAAGAAGTTTCCCTGGGACCTGGAATGGAAGATTACTGGTACCCCTTGAAGAATACATCCTAAATATGTGAGAACCCCTAATCCCACATTCTCAATGTGAAAACGATTGTCCAGCAGTAGTTTCTTGATTACGAGATAAACCTGAAGCCAGTGATCACATTAACAAATGGCAGATGATTGCTTGGATTGTGGAATTCGGCCTTACAGGACCTGTGAAACAAACGGACCAGTAGGCCAGATTCTCAGTTACAACTATCAACAGGTGCAACACATTCCTAGGGAACGGCAATACCCAATTAGTGGTATGCATATAGGACGGTACTCTGAATAATATGAGAACCAGGACTCATAGATTGCAGATTAGTATTTGCTAAAGTCCCTGTCGATTCCTAGGTATGAGCACTGCCTAAGCCACGGATAATTTAGCAAATGCCCAGATGTTTGCAAGTTACATGGAAGCCGAATTTCCTGGTTCCTCTTAGGTAAAGCCTGTAGAAACTTTCAAGGGACACAGTGACCCAGATTCCTATTTCGTTGTAAGCAAAACGACGAGATGCTTCCTGTTGGCCTGGAAATCCAGACTCTTGTATACCCATAGAAAGATGACAAGAATATGCCTCGGGACATGCAATTTAAGATTCCTGGGTGCCTCCCAATAATTCCTCCTAAAAAATTGAACACCTAAACCCAAAGTCCTAATAACGAACAGCTGAGCCACTCTAGTTTCTGGAGTACGAGGTAACACAGAAGTCAGGGCTTACATACAAAAAATCCGAGAGAATGTCCAGTGTCCTGTATCTGGAATCAGAGGTTCTGAGTATCTATATGGACTCATAGTGCCAGATTCTCTTTCACAACTATCAAGAGTACCAGAGTGTTTTAGGAGTTCAGGATGATTGATTGGTAATATCCACAGAACAAATAGCTCTACATCATATGGGGTGCTCGAAGCCCTGATCTTGTTTATCCCATAGCAAGACGCACTGTAGATTTTCAGTAGAGAGGACCCATGTAGCCCAGATTCTTTATTCATCCTTCGCAAGAGTTATGAAATTTCTTGTATATGAGGAATCCCATTAACCAGATTCCTGCTTCATTCTCCGGAGGACACCAATATATTTTGTGGTGATCTAGAATTCAATTTGCTTGGATATCAATTGAAAGACCTCTAGAAGTTTCCAGGGCAATTGGAATTCAAGAATCCTTGTTCCCTTGTACAAGACACCATATCAATATGGGAATCTAAAGCCCAGATTCCTGATTAAACCTCATCAAGAGGCCATGTAGACATTGGCGTATGAGAACACAAGAACCCGGATTCCCATTTCGTTCTCAACAAGATGCCTTGATTTTCCCTGTCCATGTGTATTCCAAACTTCTGTATGCAAAAAGACAGATGCCCACAAGTTTCCTAGCGTTGGGGAATCTGTGATTACTGGTTACCTTTCAAAATACTTACTAAACATCTGGCAACAGCAAAACACTCGACCCCTCTAAAAATAAAAGGAAAAATGTGTGTTTGAGAATTACAAAGTTCATCTTGAGACCAAGAGTTACATGCAAATATGGCGAGATGATCCCTTTTGTGCTGGAATCTGGCCTTAGTTGTCCTGTGGACCCTAACCAACTTGCATGCGAGATACCCGTTTACTACTACCAAGAGGACCAGAATGTCGCTGGTCATGAATTGACTATTCCTAATGTCCACATGCTAAATAGCTCCAAAACATGAGGGGAGCTCAAAGCCCTGATTCTTGTTTATTCAGTAGCAAGACGTCTTGATAATTTTTTTGGATTGAGGACACGTGTAACACAGATTCCTTATTTTCCCTTCACTGGAGGCCATATAGTGTCCTGTATTTGAGGACTTCCTTTCCCCAGATTCCTGTTTAGAAACCCTGATTCTTGTTTAGCCTTTAACAAAACGCCATGTGTATTTTGTGATTGAGGGATGGTGCAAAACAGATTCCTTATTTATTTTTTTTAAAAGAGGCCTCGAATTATTTTGTTTTGAGTAATATTACCCACATTCCTGCTTCGAATCCCTTATTCTTGTTTAGCCCTTAGCAGAGGCCCTGTAGTTCTTTTGGGATAGAGAACACGGGTTACCCATATCCTTATTCTTTCTTAGCTAAAGGCCATGTATTTGCCTTTATATGAGGAGCCCATTTCCACAGATTCATGCTTCCAAAACCCTGATTCGTGTTTAGCCCTTAGCAAGAAGCCCTGAAGATTTTTAGGGATTGAGGACACGTGGAACCCAGATTCCTTATTCTTTTTTATCAATAGGCAGTACAGTTTCCTGTATTTGAAGACTCCCACTACCCAGATTCCTACATTAAAAACCTAATTCATGGTTATCTCTTAGTGAGATGCCCTGTGGATTTTTGGGCTGAGGGCTCGTGCAACCAAAATTCCTAATTCTTCCTCAGCAAGAGGCCATGTAGTTTCCTGTATATAAGGAATCCCATTACCTAGATTACTGCTACATCCTCAGCAAGGCGCTAGGATATTTCCTGTTGACCTAGAATTCCAGTTATTTGGATATCAAGACTCCCAAAATTTTATTGACGGACTGGAATCCAAGATTCCTGGTTCCCCTTCACAGGACCTCCCCAAAATGTGGAACCTCCTAAACCCATGTCCCAATTACCACCAGCCAGACCACAAGAAAATTCTGTAGTTTCATTTAACATGAATAGAGGTGTTTTGTACCCATACGCCATTTGAATCCTGGGGTACCTGATTATGGTCCTAGATGTTCATAAGACTCAAAAGGATATTTGGGCCAGATCCTCGATTAGAAATATCAAGTGAATAGAATGTTCCTGGGGATCTGTAATGACTGATTAAGGGTATCTACGGAGTTAGTAGCTCTGAAAAATGTAGGAACCCTGAAGCCCAGATTGCTGATTAAACCTTTTAAGAGGCCCTGTAGATTCTGGCGAATGAGAACTGCTAGAACGGCATTTCCTTTTCTATCTCTGCAAAATGCTCTGATTTTACCTCGTGATGTGGATCCAAAAACTCTGTATACAAAGAGGCAGATGCTCAGAAATTACGTAGGGTCGTGGAATCCATGAATACTGGTTACCATTAAAAGTACATAATAAATATTTGGCAACCTCAAAACACCAGGTCCCTATCGGAATAGAAGAACAACAGAAGTTTTAGGATTACAAGGTACATCTTAAGGCGATAGTTACATAAAAATATGGAGATAAGTTTCTTTGGGTCCTGCAATCTGCCCTTTGTTGTCCCGAAAAACCCAATGGACTTGAGGGTCCACATTCTTGGTTACAACTCTCAAGGGGACCAGAAGGATGCTGAGAATCTATAATGAAAAAGTTGTCATATTCAAGAGGCCTGTAGCCCTAAAGAATGTGTGGAAATAGAATCCCAGTTTCCAGATTAGCCCTTATAATGTGTCCATGTAAAATTCTCGGATTGGCGAACCCCGTAACCTAGATTCATTTTGTTCTCAGTAAGACTCCCAGAAGTTACCTGATGACGTGGAAGTACAAACTCTTATATACCAATAATCAAGGCCCAAAATGTTAGAATGACGTTGCAATCCAAGATTGCTGGATGCCCTTTAAGAATACGTCCTAAATATTTGGGAACACCTAATCCCAGGTTACGAATATCAATCCAAATTCCAGTAGTAGTTTCTGGATTAAGAGGTAACCCTGGAGTCAGAAATAACACAAAAAAATGGCGAAATCATTCCTTGGGTTGAGGAATCTGGCGTTAGAGCCTCCTGCAAAAAAAAAAAAAAACCGAGCAGATGGTCAGATTCTCTGTTACAACTAAGAAGAGGAGCAGCAGGTTCCTGGGAATTGGTAATGACAGTTTTGTAGTACGTACACAGGAATTACTTCTGAAAAGTGTGGGGACTGGAACTCCAAATTCCTGATTAGTGATTACAAAATTCCTGTAGGCTTCGAGGTATGGGAACGACCTTAAGCCAGGGAAAAATTAACAACTGCCCAGAAGTTTGCTGGTCACATGCAAATTGATATTCCTTGTTCCATACTGGTAACATGAAGAGAAACTTTCTGAGGATGTAGTGTCCGAGATTCTTGTTTCGTTATCAGACAAATGACCAGATGTTCCCCCTTTCTCTAGAAGTCCAGACACGTGTCTCCCAATAGAAAGACTCCAGAAAGCTCCTATGGACTTTGAAACCAAGACCCTGGTGCCCCCACAAAAATACCTTCTAAACATGGTGCAACATCTAAACCCAAGGTCCTAATACCGAATAGCAGAACTACCAGAATTTTCTGGAGTAGGAGGAAACCCTGAACTCAGGGCTGACATTCAAAACACTCGATATGATTGTGTTTTGAAATTTGTCGTTAGAGGATCCAGAATGTAAACGGACTTTAGTGCCATATTTGCAGTTAAACTATCGAGAGGACCAGAATTTTGTGGAAGTTCTGAAATGAGTGATTCTTAATATGTACATAGGTTCCAGCTCTGAAAAGTATGGGGACGACGAAATCCGAGTCTTGTAGGCCTTACCAAGACGCCCTGAATATTTTTGGAATTGAGGACTCGTGTAAACCAGATTCGTTATTCTCCCTTAGCAAGAGCCCATGTAGTTTCCTGTATATGAGGACTCCCATTCCCCAGATTCTTGCGTCGAAATCCTAATTCTTGTTTAGCACTTAGCAAGACGCCCAGTGAATTTTTGGCAATGAGGTCTCTGGAAAACCAAATTCCTTATCCTTTCTTAGTTAGAGGCTGTGTAGTATCCTGTATAAGAAGACTCCCATTACCAAGAGCCCTGCTTCGAAACCCTGACACTTGTTTATCCCATAGAAAGACGCAGTGTAGATTTTTTGGATCGAGGACATGTGTCACCCAGATTCCTTGTTCGTCCTTAGGAGGAGGCTGTGAAGTTTCCTGTATATGAGGGCTCCCATTCCCCAGATTCTTGCTACAAATGCCTGATACTGTTTCTCCCTTAGTAAGACTCCCTGTAGGTTTTTGGGATTTGAGGACTCGTGTAACCCAGATTACTTATTCTTCCGTAGTAAGAATCCATGTCTTTTCCTGTATATGAGGATTCCCTTTTCACAAATTCCTGCTTAATTCTCAGCAATACCCGAGATATTTCCTGGTGAACATAGAATCCAGTTGTTTGGATATCAATAGAA